>NC_052174.1:5162181-5297182 GCF_902713615.1 Scyliorhinus canicula
AGGCTATGATTTCCCCTCTTAGTACGGCCTTAAGCGCTTCCCAGAACGTGGAGGGTGAGACCTCCCCGTTTTGGTTGATCTCAGTGTACTCCGCTATGGCCTGCGCTATCCTTTCGCTGAAGGCCTTGTCAGCTAGTAAGGCACCGTCCAACCTCCATTTGGGGCGCTGGGCCCTTCCCGCCTCTAGCCGCACATCCATGTAGTGTGGAGCGTGGTCTGATATCACAATTGCGGAGTATTCCACCTTGTCTATCTCTGGAAGCACCGTTTTCCCCCACCACAAAGAAGTCAATTCTGGTGTACACGTTGTGTACTGGGGAGAAGAAAGAGAATTCTTTCTCCCCCGGGTGGGCGAATCTCCAGGGGTCTACTGCTCCCATCTGCTCCATATAGTGACTGAGTTCCCTTGCCATGTTAAGGTTTTCCCCCGTTCTGGGGTTTGATCTGTCCGTCGTTGGGTCCTGTACACAGTTGAAATCCCCCCCCCCCCCCCATGATTAGTCGGTGCGTCGCTATGTCCGGGATTTCTGCCATGGTCTTTTGGATGAAGCTCATGTCGTCCCAGTTGGGCGCGTACACGTTAACTAGAACTACCGGCGCCCCATCCAGGGCCCCGCTGACCATGACATACCGTCCCCCTGGGTCCGTAACCGTCTTTGTCGCCCTAAACATTGTCCTCTTGCCAATCAGGATCGCCACCCCCCTGGCCCTTGCCCCATAACAGGAATGATAGGTTTGTCCCACCCAGCCCTTTCTTACCCGCAGTTGGTCCTGCTCCCTCAAGTGCGTCTCTTGGAGGAAGACTATGTCGGCCCTCATGTTTCTAAGGTGGGTGAGGACTCTAGATCTCTTCACTGGGCCGTTAAGTCCCCTTACGTTCCAGGTGACTATTCTGGTGGGGGGCTTCTGCCCCCTTGCTCCTGTGGGGTTAACCATATTTGTCCGGTGGACGCGCCCCTGCCCTCTGGGGTTTCCCTTTGTTAGGGGGCCGTCCAGGATGTCCACTATCACTGCTCTCCCCATGCGGTCGGGTCCCTGCGCTCCGGGGTTCCCCCTTGTCCCGGGGACACCCGCCATGGCCGTCCACTGTGTGTCCGCCACGCGGGTAGTCCCCTGCGCTCCGGGGGGCCCTTCACCCACAGACCGTACTGGGTGGGTGCTTGCAGCAGTTCCCTGTTTCGAGCCCTTGTCTGTGGCACTTTGTGGCCCTATTCCCTTTCTGGCCTCTCTTGTCCCTTCGTCCCTGCATTTCCCCTCCCTGGTCTCTCGCCCCCCGAGTGCCCCCCCCCCCCGCTCTATACCTTTCGGGGATACCCCTGTATACCCCTCCATTGCCCCTTTCTCCCCCATTCCTGTTCCCCATTTGCTCTCCCACCTTTGATGGGTGATCCCCCCCCTCCCCTGCCTTGGCGCCTTCCCCCCTTTTGGGGGTGCGCTGCGGCCCTGCTCTGTTGCGCGCCCCTTCGCTAGCTTTCCTGCTAGCACGGTGGCTCCCCTCTCGGAGGTCGCTGTCCGCTTCCCCTCTCCCCTCTCCAGTACTCCCGTTCCCTCGTGCCGGGGCCTGGCCTCCCACCTGGAGCGGGCCCTTGGGCATTGGGTTGTTTTTCGTTCTGGGTGTTCCACCCAGGGGGGAGGGGGCTGGCTTTGCCTCGCCCCTCCCCACCCCCCCCCCGTCCGGCATGACGTATCGCCTTGCCATGGGCCCCCTCGTCCCTACTTCCCATGGCGTTTTTCCAGCCCGTGCTCCTCGACGAATCTATTCGCCTCGGCAGGGGCTGTAAAGAAATATTCCTTGTGTTGGTATGTGACCCAGAGTTTTGCTGGTACAGCATACCAAAACGTACTTTGTTCTTATAGAGAGCTGCTTTCGCTCTGTTGAACTCCGCCCGTCTCTTAGCTATGTCCGCTCCAAAATCGGATGGCGTGCCCGTCCCAATTGCAGGCTCTATTCTCCTTGGCCCAGCGCAGGATTGTCTCCCTATCCCAGTACCGGTGCAGTCTGGCTATAACTGCTCTCGGTTTTACCCCTTCCTTGGGCTTCGGGCGCAGTGACCGATGAGCTCTGTCCATTTCCGGTGGGGTGGGAAAAGTTTCCCGCCCCACTAAGGAGCCCAGCATCGCAGCCCAAATGTTGTGGGATTTCTAACCCTCTATCCTCTCTGCAGCCCACTATCTTAATATTTGCCTTCTCGAGCTGATCTCCTGGTCGTCTACCCTGCCCTTCAGGCTCCCCTGTGTTGCACTCAGTTTCACCATTCCCCTCTCCAGGGATATGACCCGGTCGCTCGCGTCAGTCGCTGCCTTCTCCAGCTCTTTAATGGTTGCCCCCTGGGCTTCCAGTATCTTCCCTTGGGCATCCACTTTCTTCTCCAATCTGGTCAGAACCTGCTGCACCCCTGACATGGCCCTGGTCACTGCTGCCTATGCTGCGGCCTCTGCGTCTGCTTTTAACTCTGCCTTGATTGCCTGCAGCTGCTCTCCTCACCACCTCGGCAAAAGGCTTCCTTCCAATTCACGCCCCCCTCTAACCCCAGGAGAGAGGTTGCCCGCCCGTCCAGCTCTTCTGGATGCGGCAAAACATCCTTCCCGCCGCTTCGCGTGTTGACTCGTTCGCCCGAGCTGGCTTGCCCTTTGCCCCGTCTACTTCCGGTGCCCCCTTTCTCTTGGCTCCCTTCTGGCATTTTTTTTCTCCCCCTTCCCCTTCATCTTTTCTTCTCTCCTTGTTCTTCTTTTCCCCCTTTTCCGCACCCTATTTTTATTTTATTTATTATTATATATCTATAGATATATATATATATATATATTTTTTTTTTTTTAAATTTTATTTCCCCCCTTCTTTCCTTTACCCCTTTTCTCTTTACCAGTTTTCTTTTGGGTTTTTTTTTAAAAAAAAGAACAGAAATACAAGTCCTTTTTCTTTTGTCTTCTCTCCCCACTCAACCAGGAGAGAGAGAGAGAGAGTAACCTTTGTCTCTTTGTCCTTGCCACGTGGTGGTCACTGCAGTTGTCGGGGGGGAGGGGCGAGTGGGCCGGTGGGTCGCTGCCGGTTTGGGGGCGGGGGGTGGTGTCCCCGCCTGCTGGCTGGGGGGGGGTGTCCCCGCTGCTGGTTGGGAGGGGTGGGGTCCCGCTGCTGGTTGGGAGGGGGGGGGGGGGGGGGTCCCGCTGCTGGTTGGGAGGGGGGGGGTCCCGCTGCTGGTTGGGAGGGGGGGGTCCCGCTGCTGGTTGTGGGGGGGGGGGGGGAGAGAAGAGGGGCCGCCGCCGCCGCACCGCTCCTGGCCCGCGTGGGGGGGGGGAAGAGAAGAGGGGCCGCCGCCGCCGCACCGCTCCTGGCCCGCGTGGGGGGGGGGCGGGGAAGAGAAGAGGGGCCGCCGCCGCCGCACCGCTCCTGGCCCGCGTGGTGGGGGGGGAAGAGAAGAGGGGCCGCCGCCGCCGCACCGCTCCTGGCCCGCGTGGGGGGGGGGGGGAAGAGAAGAGGGGTTGGACCTGCTGCTGCTGGGCCCCCCTGTCGCTGCCTCTCCTCTGCCGCCGCCGTCACCGCTCCTCTGCCGTCGCTGTCGCTCCTCCGCTGCCGCTCCGCTGCCGCTCCTCTGCCGTCGCTGTCGCTCCTCCGCTGCCGCTCCGCTGCCGCTCCTCTGCCGGCGCTCCTCTGCCGGCGCTCCTCCTCCGCTGCCGCTTCTCCTCCTCCGCCGTCCGGCCTGTGGGGGGGGGGGGGGGGGGAAGGAGGGGGGGTTGTTCTTGTCTGGCGCTTGCGGGAGCCCCTCTCCCTGCGACCTCCTCGCTCGCCGCCCGGAAGTCGAATGATTTGGAGGGAATATTACCGCCCACATGCAGCGCCGAGGTTCCGTGATGGTGATAACGACAAGCTCCTGGACCCCGTGGAGCAGAGGAGAGGTGCTCTGTACCCCGGATCCGGCCGCAGGGCCCCTGGAAACACCACTCGGCGTTTGTGGCGGGAAGTCGGCGCTGCCGTCAGTGGCGTCAGGCCGATAGCCAAGACAGGCGACCAGTTCCATGAAAAGCTTGACGACCTGCTTAAGTGCAGCCAGGGTGAGTACCAAATAGTGTGCCCCTGGCACCAACCGCTCAAGCCCACACACATGTGAAACGCCCTCTCCCCCCCTCCCCCCCCCCCCACGGGGGACGGACGAACCCTGTCCTGACGCACAAGGCTGCACCCACCCACTCCAGCCGCCTTGGCCGGGTGCCCTGTGCACCTATGCCATCATAGACCCACCACTGGGCTGCAAACTTCCGACCGCATAACACTGTTGATATTTATGTGCACCCCCCCCCCCCGGGGGAAGAATGCCCACAACTGCAGAGAGCGGGCGAAGATCGGAGGCCGGACATGAGCCGAGGCCACTGGACGCCGATAGCGGACCTTCGGGGGATTTGCTCCTCTCGCACCCCGTCCCATGCAGAGGCCCGGGGGGCAACAGTCACCCCGTGGGATTAGGAGATCCTGTTGCTCATGCCGCTGTCTATTGCTTGGGAGCTTTCGGAACGCCGTGACAACTCGGACTCCTCCTACCATCCCTGGTGCATCTGTGGGCAGCGCACAGAACAGGACGGCACCAGGCCAGGCGGAACGACGGTGGATCAGAATGGTCCATGCAGGCCGGGCCGTCCCAGGGCACGAGCGCCAACGGGGACCCTAGTCGCAGAGCGGGAGTCTCAGCAGCCCACCTGCACCTCTGGGGAAACACCGAGACGCAGTGATAGGATCCGTCAGGGCAAAAAGTTCGACTCCAAGTAAGTTGGCACTGATACAGGGCACAGATTAGACATAGGGACTCGGGCACATGTGTATAAGGTTTGTCATTAAGCACACTGTACCATCGATGACTGCTGTGTCTGAGCTCTTGCCGGTGCCTGCGGGGGCGGGATAGGAAATTAGTGTCACTTTGGGTGAGGGTTGATGGAACGTTGAGCCCCAGTGGGTGTGACGTGCGCACCCCTCCCCCCGGACGTCCCCATTACCATCTCCTCCCACCCCACCAGCGAAACGACAGGGCCATGTTATGGAATTCCCAGCCTGCATATAGGGACCACCCACGTGGAGGGTATAACCATGGCCATGAGTTAAACAGTATCGAACGATGTGGAGCTCAGAGCACATCGGACAGTGGGCTGTCATCATCCTCCATGCCACGGAGAAGACCCGCTGTCACTAGCAATCAGGTGAGCCTTGCCTGTTGTGCCGCACGTGAATGTGTAATGGAGGGGTGGTGTGCATGCGGTTGATGCTGTCATGTGGGTCCGAAGGTTGGGAGGTGCTGGGGGAGCTGAGTCTCATTGGTGTTGTGGGAGGGGAGGATGGTGGATGGTGAGGTGGTGCGGTAATATGTTGTCCGTGCCACTGCTCAGCAAACCCCCACCCCTAGTTGCTGAAACGTGCGGCTATTCACTAGTCCCGTGCTCGCTGGCCCTCGTGGTGGTGTAGTGAAGCCTGCCGTCCATGTTCAGCCCCTATGTCCCGTACATTGCCCCGCCCTCCCACTCATCTGGAAAGGAATGCCCTTCGCTGTGATCTTCCCCTCCCCCACCCCATCCTCCTCTTCTTCCAGCACAACGTCCCTCTGCTGGTCTATATTGTGGAGGACAACGATGCGGGCGACCTTTCTTGCTTCGTATTGGAGGGCCCCTCTGGAGCGCTCCAGGCACCTGAAGCGCACCCTGAAGGAGCTGACGACCACACCTCTGGTCACGCAATGGACATCATTATAGCGTTTCTCCACGTTGGTCTGTGGCCTCCGTATAGGCGTCATCAGCTAGGGCCCCAACGTGGAACCCCTATCCCCCAGCAACAAGCCCCGCAGCCACGTGGAGGGGGTGTCCGTCGATCATGCAGTGGATGAACGATTATGCCAGGATAAACGAATCATGTACACTGCATGGGTACTGGACGCAGACCTGCAAAATCTATATCTGGTGGTCACAGACCATCTTAACGTTCATGGACCAGGACCCCTTCCTCTTCATGGTCATCGGACTGTTAACGGCACGGCCGCATGGCGACGTGCACCCCATCATTGACCCCTTGTATCATGGATATCCTGGCGACTCAGGACCGAGCATCCTGGTGAGCGCCCTCCACAGGGAACTGAATGTTCCTGAGTGCTATGTCATCCAGGGTGTCAGCCACTGCAAGGATGCACCTTTGCACCGATGCCTGAGAGATGCCGCACTGGTCCCCACTCGGCGTCCGATCGAGCCAGTGGCGTAGAATTTCAGGGTGACTGTCACCTTGACGGCCACCGGGATAGGGTCACGCCCCCCCAGTCCCACGCGGTGCCAGGTGTGTCATCTGGTTACAGATATGGGTGACGCTCTCCCTGCTCATGCGAGGTCGCCTCCTGCTTGCCGGTTCCAGGAGTTCCTGGATGGGCATGCGGCGCCTGGACACACGAAGCCTCATCAGCGCCTCCGTGGCACCACCTTCTCCTACCCACCTCTCCCTCCTCCCCTCAGCATCGTAATCGTCGTCCTCTCGCTCCCCATCATCTTAGTCCTCTTCCTCTTTCCCCACCTCCTCTGCCTTTTGGGCGGGCAGCCTACGGCCTGAGCGGCTGCCATCTGCCCCTTGTGCATCCCTTTCTCTTCTGCAGTTTCCGCATCCTCCCTGTGACGCCCCTGCTTCAGCTCCCACAGGGCTTCATGCAGGGCAGCTGCTAACATCGCTGGAAGATACCCAAACATTATGATCTGCAGGGGGCGGCGGTAGACATCATGGGGCATACCCCCCTCTCCTCAAACTGGTGCCATGGGCAACATGGTCGCCGCGGTTGGCAGCTTGGGCCCCAGACATGCATGTCCCCCACTCCCGCTCCCTCGTCGCCCAACTCCTGTCGTCGTCCCTCCTGCCAGTGCCACAGTTTAATGGCACTTAAGCTGTGGGCGTGGCCCTGGGTCTACCCGATGATCGATGACGCCGGCTGGGTGGAGTGCGGCGTGAGGGTCCGGCGCCCATCCAGTCGGTCGTTAAGCCTGCGCACAGCCAGCTCCCGGGGTCACTCCTTACCGATTCCTACCTCCTCCGGACGCCTCGTCAGCCAACACGTCTGGCTGACGATTTTTCATATGTGGTTAGAGGCATGCCGTCGTGACTTCAGATCGCCCCATCCAGGATCGTTGGTGCCCTTTAGAATCGCTCGTCGGGTCACCTCCCGCGATTCTCCCAGCCGTGTGGTGCACGCCGCGATCGGGCTATTTTCAGGTCAGTGGAGTATCACAAAACAGTATTGGAACGGATTCCCGGACCGTTACGGCATATACGCCGATTCTCGGCCGTGCCCCGGCTCAGAGAATCAAACCTCATATTTGTTACAAACTAAGAAAGGCACAGTGGATAGAAGAAACCTAAGAGCATTACTGCAAATAAAGAACTATGTTCCCTTTTAAAATCCGAACATTAATGGTCAGGATGCCATTTTCCAAAATATTGACTTTCCAAATCCTTCATCATAAATAACAATCAAGACAATTTGGAAGGCAAATGGCACACTTCGACTGGACCACTAATAAGATCAACGAGAACGACGAAACCACTGAATTGATTGAATTTATAATGACTTTGGTAACTATACATCTATAATCACAACGTGATTTAACATTTTTTGTCAACCGAATGTAAGACAACATAATGACTCATGCTCACTAATGTAATATTCAAAGAACAAACGTTACAAACAGGGTTTAAAATCCTTTTTTCGAATGAACGGGTGATGTGACATTATGATAAATGTAGAGAACTGTAAGGGTTAATGCAATGTCCAAATGATCCATCAGAGGGAGCTAGATGCTAGATACATAAGGCATTGATACTAAGCCTTGTGGGTGAGAGGTTGAGGAGAAAACTAGAAGACAGACTGTAGGAAAGATAATGTGAGGGAGAATAGATCATGGTTTTTGTTGAAATGTAGACATGAGTAGTAGATGAGTGCAGATGGAATGTTTATTATCAATTGTTTTTTATCCCGTAGTTTGTTGCGAATTCAATTAAGTAGTGTAAATAAATCTTTAGCTTTTTTCAATGCAAAATCTATTTGTGGTCTTTGTGAACACTCCGCCAACCATCCTGGAATTAGAACCACAAAGAACACCACGTCACTCTGTCACACTTTCTCCCTTGCTCACACTCTCGCCCTCTCTTCCTCCCTCTTCCTGTCTCACACTCTCTCCCTCTATCCCACTCTTCCCCTCACACTCTCTCCGCCTCCATCACTCTTCCTCTCTCTCGCACTCTTCCTCTCTCTCTATCTCTATCTCTCTTTCCCTCTCTCGCGCTCTACCTCTGTATTATGGGTCAGGTTTTAGGGAACACGAAAGCATATCATGAAGTTAACCTGCCCCACAAATGTCAATAGATGTTGTTGATGAGGAGCACAAGGGCCCACTTTCCAGCTATTATGCAACGGAGCTCTTAAGTATTGTTAAACAAAACAAAGTATTTTCTATGAATCCAGTTAACGTTATTCTATGAATCCAGTTAACACACAGTAAACATCTTATCAACTACAAACCCCCTAAAGATACAGTATTCTATAGGTAAGCCTTAGTAACTTTCCGAACAACATCTATAAACCAAACTTCCTTTCCCCAACAAAACAGTCGTTTTTGAATTATTTACAGAAAGCAGGCATTACTTTTAAATTATCAAATGGAATGGAGACATTCTTTAGCATGCAGAGAGAGAGACCAACACACAACTTCTTGGTTTGAATGCCGCTCCCCACCTGAAAACCGCAAGTAAAACTCAGAGCCACAAACAGCTCCCAGATCAAAACGAATGTAAAAAGCAGAGCCAAAGCCCAGCTCTACGTACACAATGACATCACTGCAGCCATTTGAGAAGACAAACACTATTTTATAATTAGAGTATCCAATTCATTTTTTTTCCAATTAAGGGACAATTTAGCGTGGCCTATCCACCTAGCTTGCAGCTCTTTGGGTTCTGGGGGCGAAACAGACGCAAAAACGGGGAGAATGTGCAAACTCCAAACGGACGGTAAACCACAGCTGGTATTGAACCTGTGACTTCGGCGCCGTGAGGCCGCAGTGCTAACAAACTGCGCCACCGTGCTGCCCCAGACAAGCATTTCTTAAAGTGACATTCCTATGACATCTCTGACATTCTCTCCCTCGCTCCCACTCTATCCTTCTCTCCCACTCTAATCTCACACATCTCTGTCTCTCTCACACACATTCTTTCACACTCTTTCACAATCCCTCCCTCTCTCGGACCCTTCCACTGTCACACTCTCGTCCTCTCTCACGCTCTCCCTCTGCATACTCTCTTACAGTCTTCCCCTGTCACACACTCTTCATCGCTCACACTCTCCACCCCTCACACTGTCTCACATGCGCGCCCTTTGTCACACATACTCCCTTACTCACACTCCCCTCTCTGGCGCACTCTCTCTCCCTCACACTCTCCCTCTTTCAAACTCCCTCCCTCTGTCACACTCCGTCCCTCTCTCACACCCGCCCTCTCTCACACCCTCCCTCTCTCACGCACTCTCCCTCTCCCTTCTTCACTCACACTCTCACACTCCCGCCCTCTTTCACGCTCCCTGCCTCTCTTATACTCCCGCCCTCTAACGTCTCGCAGTCTCAGCCTCTCTCACACTAATCCCCTCTCACATTCTCGCCCTGTTTCACACTCACTCCCCCTCTCACTGCCGCCCTCTTTCGCACACCCGCACTCTCTCACACACCCGCCCTCTCTCACACACCCGTCCTCTCTCACACGCCATCCCTCTTTCCGACACTTCCTCTGTCATACTCTCGTCCTCTCTCACTCTCTCTCCCACAGTCTCTCATAATTCTCCTCTGTCACACCCTCTGCCTCGCTCACACTCTCTCCATCTCTCATATTCTCTCACACTCCCTGACTCTCTCACACGCACCCTCCGTTCATCTCACAAACTGTCTCAGACTCCTCCCACTGTCCCACACTTTATTTGTCACACTCCCTCTACACACTCTCTAATCCTCTGTAACACTCACTCCCTCCCTCACACTCACTCCCGCCCCCTCTCGTTCCTGCCCTCTCTCAAAGACCCGCCCTATTTCACCCTTCTCTGTCAAACACAACTTCCCTCTCTCACACTCGTTCGCTCCCTCATACTCTCTTCCACTCTTGCACTCTCTCCCTGTCTCATACTCCCTCCATTGATCACTCTCCCGAACTCTCTCATAGTCCATCACTCTCTCCTACCCTTCCGCTGTCAACCTCGCCCTCGCTCCCTCTCTTCCTCTCTCACACACTCTCACCATCTTCTTCTGTCTCACTCTTCGTCACTCACACTCTCTCCCTTCATCACACTCTCTCACATTGACGTCCTCTGTCACACAGGCGCCCTCTTTCACAATCTCCCCCTCTCTCACAATCTTCCTGTCTCACACTCTCCCTCTCTCATACACTCCCCCTCATCCACACTCTCTCCCTCCTTCCCACTCTTCTAAGTCACACTCTCTCCCATCTCATAATTCGTCCCTCTCTTACACGTTCTCCCTCTCTCAAGCTCTTCCCTCCCCCATACTCTCTTTATCTGTCACACTCATCCTCTCTCATATTCACTCCCTCTGTCACACTCTCTCCGCCCAGACCATCACACGAACCTACCGCCCATCCAGTGACTCCATCTACACCTCCCTATGCCTGGGGAAAGCGGGCAGCATAATCAACAATCACTCCCACCCGGCTTACTCACTCTTTCAAATTCTTCCATCGGGCAGGAGATACAGAAGTCTGAATACACACACGAACAGACTCAAAAACAACTTCTTCCGCACTGTCAACAGACTCCTCAATGACCCTCTTATGGGCTGACCTCATTAGTCACCCTGAATGCTTCATCCGATGCCAGTGCTTATGTAGTCACATTGGATATCTTGCGTTGCCCTATTATTTATTTTCTTTACTTCCCTTTTCTTCCCATGTACTTAATGATCTGTTGAGCTGCTCGCAGAAAAATATTTTTCACTGTACCTCGGTACACGTGACAATAAACAAATCCAATCCAATCTAATCCCTCCTCACACTATTTCACTCTCTCGCATCCCCTCACATTATCACAGAGCCTCCGTCACTCCCATCCTTCCCGTGCCACACTCTCGCCCTCTCATTCTTTCCCTCTGCCATACATTCTCTATCACACACCCTCCCTCGCTCACACTTCCTCCCTCACACTCTCACACTGCCGCCGTCTGTCACATACCGCCTCTCTGACTCTCCCTCTCGCACACTCCCTCTCTCACACTTCTTCCTTCACTCGCACTCCCTCCCTCTCACACACTGTCTCCGTCCCTCACTCTGTCCCCCTCTCGCAGTCAGCTTCACTCCCTCCCTCTCTCACACTCCCACCCTCCCTCTAAATCCCTCCCTCTCTGACACTCCCGCGATATCTGTAACCCCCTGTCTCACATTCCCGCCCTCTCTCACGCATCTTCTCACGCTCTCCCTCTCTCACACTCTGCCGCTGTCACACTCTCTCCCTCCATCACACTATCTCGCTCGCACCCATTCTCTCCCTCTCTCACCCACGCAGCCTTGCTCATAATCTGATCCTCGCTCACACTCCCTCCCTCTTTGATACGTCCTCCTTTCACTCTCTCTCAAACTACCGCTCTCTCATACTCCCTCCCTCTCTCACGCGCCATTCCTGTCTCAATCCATTTCCCCTTTCACCCGTCATCCCATTTACACACGCCATCCCTCTTTCACATTCTCTCCCTCTCCCACACTCTCTCATTCTCTCACACTCTCTCCCTCTCTCAGATGTTTTCTCTCTCTCCCAGGAATCACCTGTCACACGCTCTTCCTCTCTCTCCCCCTCTCCCCTCGCGCACATTCCCTCCTTCTCACACACTCCCGCCAATCTCTCACCCTCCCTCCCTATCGCATACTTCTTCCCACTCTTCCAAGTCACACTCTCTCCCTTTCTCCCACTCACTCCCGCCCTCTTTCACACACCCTCCCTCTCTCACACACCCGCATTCCCTGACAGTCCTTCCGTTTCACACGTGTTCTCCATCCTCTCACACTTGCTCTCTCTCTCACACTGACTCCCGCCCTTCCTCATTACCACCCTCTCTAACATACCCACCATTTCACACCCTCCCTCTTTCGCACACATTCGCTCTCTCACACTCTCCCTCTCTGAGACTCTCTCCCTCTCTTTCAAAACACTACTCTCTCAACTCTCTCACATGCCATCCCTCTCTCGCACACGGTCTCCCTCTCTCACCGTCCCTCTATCTCATACCATCTCTCTCCCACCCGCCGCACCTCACATACTTTCTACCTCGCTCACACCCTCCTCCCTTCTGGCACACGCCAGCCCTTTCGCACACTTATTCCTTCTCGCACACTCGCTCCCTCTTGAACCATCTCCGCCTCTCTCACACTCCGTCACTCTCTCACATGCAATCTCTCTCCCCCTCCGCACATGTCACACTCCCGCACAGTCTCACACTCCCTCCCTCTGTCACAAGCCAGCCCTCTTTCACAATCACTCCCTCTCTCACACACTCCTTCTCTCACACTCTCTCATCTCTCACATCCCCTCCCTCTGCCACACGCCATTTCTCTCTCACTTACTCCCCTCTCACACGCCATCCCTCTCTCACACTTCCTCCCTCGTCACACTCCATCCCTCTGACACTTACCATCCCAACGACACACGCCATCCGATCTCACACTCAGTCCCTCTCTCACTCTCTCTCTCTCACGCTCCCTGACCCTCTCACAGTATCTGCCTCTCCTTTCCTCTCTCCCTCTCTCTGTCTCACACATACACTATTATGCTCCCTCCCTCTCTCACACTCCCTCCCTCTTTCACACTCGCTCGATCTCTCACACTCTCTCACACTCCCTCCCTCTCTGAAACTCACTCCCTCTCTCACACGTTCTCCTTCTCTCACCCTCTGACTATTTCTCACACCCTATCCCTCTCTCATGCGCCCCCGTCTCTCACACTGTCGCCTTCTCCCGCACTACCTCGCTCTATCACATCCTCTCCCTCTCTCTCACTCTCTTCCTCTCTAACACTCTCCGTCCCACTCAATATTTCTCTATCACTCTCCATCCCACTCTGATACTTTCTCTCGCACACTTTCCCTCTCCCTCACTCTCTCTCGCACCCTTTCAGTCTCTAATTCTTACTCAGTCGTTGTCTCATTTCCTCACTCACACTCGAGATATTAATGACGGAGATGACGTATCTCTATATTATGTTGTTAGTTTACACACCATCCTTCTCACACCATCTGTCTCCATTGTTCACTCGGCTCTCCGTCTGCCCTCTCTCCCCTCCCCTATCTCTCAGAAAACCGATCCCCTTCTCTCCTTTTACCCTTTTTATCTTTCATCTTTCTCTCTTATCCTTTTTCTCTCTCACTCTATCTTCGATGAAAACATTTCACAAATTAGCTCTCTCTCTATCTCTCTTGCTCCGTATCTCATCGCGTCTCTCTCCCAGTTTAAGATGGTGGAGCAGATGGAGGGCCGGTATCAGTCCGAGAGAGTGTGTTAGTTTCCACAGCTGAATAAGTTTCAATGCTGCACAATGAGATGATCTGCTGCGCAATCTGAGTTTTCTGAGGTTCCAATGTTTCAAAATGTCTTAGTTTGAGGAGCTGCATCAGATTTATCTTTGGGATCATTTACTTTCGACTTAAATTAGTTCCAGACATTCGATTCATTAACATTTCTAATTACGGTTACCCCGAGCCCATTCAAATCAGATCACTGAATGGTCACAGTTAAAGGGACAGCTACACCGAGAGGGCAGTGGAACCACCCAGAGAAACACGCTGACCATTGGAAATGAATTACTAAATGGTCATAGTCGAGTGAGGGATATCACTGAAACAATCTGTGATACAGAGAGGGGACTGATGGTGTTTGAGTGGACAGCATCCTTTCTGTTATTGTTAGTTCATCACATTGATCAGCACAAGCCAGTAATTGGAACGAGGGCATTCACTCAAAAAAATGTTATGTTATTTATTTGAAACCAATGTCGTAATCTGTTTGTTCATCGCAACCTCAATATCCCTGAGGTGATTCCTCCGGGTCTAAATTAAAGGCTTTGGGAATGTATAATCTCAGAACTGGAGACACAGAGAATGCCAGTAGCACTAAGGACACATCACTTCACACTGGCAATGCTTCTTCCAATTCGAATGGTTCAGAAAATATACTACCCAATCCTTGCTATTGTTGGTGTTCCTGGTAAGTGACTATCACCATTGAAGTTGTGTAAATCTATGTGCGAGTGGCTCTCTGATTTTAAACTGTTACTAAAAATATTTCATGCTGATTCATGCAGACATTTCATGCAGACACTTGATCAACGATATAATTCACTTAAGTCAAATAGCTTTAAACATATCGATGGTTTGAAACCCTTTCATCAACTGGCAATAAACCTCTGTTTGGAACTCACGGGATCTCGTTAATTGAAATGAAAAAGGCTTACTGTCACAAGTAGGCTTCAAATGATGTTGCTGTGAAAAGCCCCTATTCGCCACATTCCGGCGTCTGTCCAGGGAGGCTTGTACGGGAATTGAACCATGCTGCAGGTCTGCATTGGTCTGCTTTAAAAGCCAGCGATTTAGCCCGGTGTGCTAAACCAGCCCCTTGACGTTACTCTATTGAGTGGAATATTGTATAATGTTAGATTGGATCTCATGAAGGCAATCTCTCTGAATGAAGGTTTCGTGGTACAACGAATGAAATCACATTTCGTGTGGATCACTGACCAGAGTGGAATATCTGACAGCAGTGAACAAGTATTACTGGAAGTGTGTGTCAGTTTCGAATTGTACTGAGTGTGTGTCACTAACCAGAGTTGAATATCTGACAGCAGTGAATAAGTATCACTGCAAGTATCTGTCAGTGCAGAATTGTACTGAGTATGGGTCTCTCACCAGAGTGGAATGTCTGATAGCAGTGAACAAGACTTAGTGGACATATCTGTCGGTGTACCTGACCTAATTGTCTATATATTACTGGGACTAACTGTCCTTGTGGAATGGCATTGTGTGTCGGTCATGAACTGGATTAAATAAATTGAGTATATTTTGAAATAATGTATTTTATTAGTGAGTGGTCACTCCATTCTGTGGTGCTCATTCTCTCCGTTTTACCTTTAGCATTGATTGAAACTAGGGAGAGTTTGGCTCTGCTTTGAAAGTAAAAGCAATTACTGCGGATGCTGGAATCTGAATCTCAGCAGGTCTGGCAACGTCTGAACGGAGAGAAAAGAGCGAGCGTTTCGAGCCTAATGACTCTTTGGCAAAGCTAACACACAGAGAAAGTGGGAAATATTAGCACTGTGGCGTGAGAATGAAAGATGAGTCATGGCCACAGAAACCAAGGGCAAAGAGAACTAAGAGTACTAATGGCAGTGCACAGAGAGAACAGAACATGTGAGAGGCCAAACAGCAGAGACACTAACATCAGTGGGTCAACTGATGTTAGACTGAAGACCTATATTCATCACAAATCACCGAATCCACAGCTACCTCGTGTACACATCTTCACACCATGTTTTCTGTAGGAATGAATCCCATTCTTCCAGTTTCTCCGCCTCCGTTGCCTCTGGTCTTATGATGCCATGGTCGAAAATAGCCCTTCTGGGATGACCGCCTTTTCCTTAAACGGGGTTGCCCCCACTAATGTCCTGTGGTTGACGGGCCTCTCAATCGTGTAAATTTTTTTATCTCATACCTCTTTCCTCACACATCCCTTTCCCTCTACTAAACATGATAGGGTCTCCCTCTCCTCACTTCCACACCACCAGCCTCCACATTGAAAGGATCATCCTCCATTATTTCTGCCAACTCCTGGATGATACCATCACTAATCATATCTTCGCCTATCTCCAAACACCCCCACATTTTCTGCATTCCTCAGGAATGGCTCCCTCCTCGACACCCTTGCCCATTTCTCCTTGAGACCCAACACCCCATTCCCTTCCCAAAGCACCTTCCCTTGCAATCACAGACGGTGCAATAACTGTCCTTTACCTCCTCCAGTCTCATCGCTCCTTTCGGTGAACAACCGGTTCACTTCTGCTACCTTCAATTTTGTCAACTATGTTCGCTGCTCCCAAGACAGCCTCCTCTAAATTGGGTAGACTAAACACAGACCGCTTTGCGGAACACCTTCACTCAACCCACATCCACAAGCCCAGCCTTCCTGTTGAGGCCATTCTGACTCAGCACCTTGCTCTCATGCCCACATGTCTGTCCTTGGTCTGCTGCAAAGATCCAGTGAAGCCGAATGTAACCTGGAGGAGCAACCTCTCATCTTCCAATTTGGCACGTTACAGCCCTCAGTACTTCACTTTACGGTAAACAACTTTAGACTGGAACTTTCTCCTCCAGCTTAACACCCTCCTTTTTGGAATATCCCAACTTTTTAGTCCAATGCAATGGGTCCGAATCTGGAGAGAGTCTATTCCGGCCAAGTGAACACTTAGGATTATCCAATGTGGGAGAGGGAAAATTACTGAGAAAAGCTTGTCAGAGATTGTTTCCAAACAGGGAGAGGATTTATTCCTCGGAATATTGTGGTGTTGGAATGTTCGAGACATAACGGTGGAGCATTCATGGCATAGAGTGACTGACCCTGGGAAAGATGTCTCCTCCAATGTTCTGGAGGCTGGACAGGCTCTCTTCGTCCCATGATTATGAAGTGGGAAGGGCCTGTCTTTGTTTTATATTTTCCATTAATCGTGAAGGATTAAATAATCCAGGACTGGTGTCCAACTCCATCAGGAATCCAGTTCAGGGAACGGTCCAATCCAGGGTGTGGTCCAAGAGATCAGCAGGGCTGACAATCTCTGTTATGATTGTGTCAGGTTTGGAAAACCTGGCCGCCTGCGTTAATCCTGTAAATCAGACTAAATGAGAAACGTAACCTCGCTCAAAGGTATCTGAAATATGAACATTTTTCTAGCACTACCATCAAACTGTCAGAGCTACAATTCACACGTTTCCCCGTCCCTCATCTTAAACACTCAGGTTACATTTGCTACTTTATTCTCTGCCACGTTGATCTCTGACACTCTTCTCTATCAAACCCCCACCGACCCTCTGCCAACTTTATTGATGCTTAAATCCTGTCCTGACTCCGACGGAGATTTTTACCCAGTAATCTCACTGCTTCTCTCTCTGACAGTTAATTTACTGGGAATTGCGATTCTGTGTCGGGGGAAGTGTGGCCTCTCTACCTGCACCACTCGCTACCTGGTGGCCATGGCAACGGCCGATCTGCTGTTTATTATCACTCGCCCCATACTGAACAGGGTCAATGGTTATTATTTCCCCGCGAATTTCCTGGACTTCACCTCTGTGTGCCGTGTTAGCGCTGTCCTGATGGCTGAAGCCATGGACTGTTCTGTCTGGTTCACCCTCACTTTCTCCTTTGATCGATTTGTGGCCATTTGCTGCCAGAAACTGAAGACTAAATATTGCACCGGGAAAACTGCGGCTGTGGTCCTGTCAACAACCGGCCTCCTGCTCTGTGTGAAAAACATTGCCCAGTACTTTACATATGAACCTGGACGGATAATCAACAATGTCCAGTGGTTCTGTGACACAAAGAGCAGCTTTCTCATTGACCCCGGCTGGATTTTCTATAACTGGTTTAATCTGGTTTTAACCCCATTGATCCCTTTCTTCTCAATTCTGTTGATCAACTCTCTGACAGTCAGACACATTTTACTCACCAGTCGAGTCCGGAAGTCACTGAGGGCTCAGAGTCAGCGAGACAATCGCAAGGACCCAGAGATGGAGAGTAGAAGGAAATCAATGATTTTACTCTTCAGCATCTCCGGAACTTTCATTCTCCTCTGGACCGTGTCTGTTATTACATTTTTCTATTTGGAAGTGAGAGATGTATATTACTTCACCCTTCCTCAATATAATTTACAAGAAGTCGGATATATTTTGCAGGATTTAAATTGCTGCACAAACACATTTATTTATGTGGTGACTCAGTCCCGGTTCAGGGAGCAGATCAAGAGCGCGTTGAAATTTCCGTTTACATCACTCATTAAAGTAATGAGTAAATAAAACAGACTGGCAGACCCTCAGCCAATCAGGAGCACCGGTCGCTGACGGAAACTCATCAGCAGATCCTCAGCTCCAGCCGCTGACTGACAGCCCCTCAGCCAATCAGGAGCTCCAACTGACTGACATCCACTGATTGGCTGAGGGGCTGTAAGTTAGCGACTGACAGTTGGCTGTGGCGGTGGGCACCGGCATAGCTGTCTGGGGGTGGTGGACACTGGCATGGCTGCCTGGGGAGCAGTGGAAGGGCCTGATGCAGGGCAGGAGCAAAGCTGGCTGGGGAGCAGTGGAAGGACTTGATGCAGGGCAGTACCAGAGCTGGCTGGGTGGGGGGGGGGGGCGGCAGTGGCAGGGCTGGATCAGTGGCAGTAGCAGGGTTTGCTGGGGATCAGTTGCGGGGCCAGCTGGAGGGCAGTGGCAGGGGCTGATAGGAGTAGTGGCAGGGCTGGCGGGCGGGGGGTAGCGGGAGGTATGGCTTGGGGGGGGGGGTGGCAGTAGCAGGGCTGGAAGGAGGCAGTGTCAGAGGTCGATGGGGGGCAGCAGCAGGACTGGCTGGGGGCAATGGCAGGGGTTGATGGGGGGCAGTGGCAGGGCTGGCTGAGGGGCAGTGGCAGGGCATGCTGGGGGCACTGCCAGTGGTTGATGGGGCAGCAGTAGGACTGCCTGCGGGGCAGTGGCAGGTCTGGCTGCGGGGGCAGTGGCAGGGCTGGCAGGGGTCAGTGGCATGGCTGGCTGTGCGGTCAGTGTCATGGCTTGATAGGGGCAGTGATAGGGCTGCCTCGGAGGCAGTAATAGGGCTTGATGTGGCAGTGCAGGGCTGCCTTCGATGCAGTGTTTGGGCTTAATGGGGGTCAGTTGCAGGACTGGCTGGGGGGCAGCGGCAGCGCCTGATGAAGGCATTGGCAGTGTTGGCTGGGGGTTAGTGGCAGGAATGCCTGGGCGCGGTGTGCTGGCAGGGATGGCTGTGGGAGGGACGCTGATTCCAGTCCCACAACTCATCCGTCAACCGCACAACGAACCCTCCATCCACATACATCACCCTCCATCCGCACACCTCACTCTCCATCCCCACACCTCACTCTCCATCCAACACAACACCCTCCATCCCCACACCTCACTCTTTATCCCGTCACCTCACCCTCGATCCATCACCTCGCAATCCATCCCCATAACTCACTCTCCATAACCAAACCTCAGCCTCACACCTCACCTTCCATCCCCACAACTCACTCTCCATCCAACACATCACCCTCCATTACCACACTTCACCCTCCATCCCCACACCTCACCCTCCATGCAACACCTCACTATCCATGCCCTCCCATCATCCTCCATCCCCACAACTCACCCTTTATCCCCTCACCTCACACTATATCCAACACCTCACTGCCCATCCACTCCCCTCACCCTACAACCCCACTCCTCACCCTCCATCCAACACCTCACCCTCAATCCCCACACCTCACCTTTCAAATCCATACATCACGCTACCTCCCCACACCGCACTCTCAGTCCGCTCACCTCACGCTCCATCGCCACACCTCACACTGCATCCTCACACCTCACCCTCCAACCCCACAACTCAGCCTCCATCCCCACACATCACCCTCCATCTCCAAACATCACACTGCATCCCCACACCTCACCCTCCATCCAACACCTCATTCTCAATCCACTCAACTCATCCTCCATCCCCAAACCTCCCCCTCCATCTCGACACCTCCTCCTTTATCAGAACAGGTCATTACCCAGCCCCAAACCTCACCATCCATCCAAAACATCACCCTCCATCTACACACTTCACCCACCATCCCCACACCTCACCATTTATCCCCTCACCTCACCCTCTATCCAACACCTCCCCCTCCATCTCCACTACTCACCCTCCATCCCCGCACATCACCCTCCATCGCCACACCTCACCTTGAATCCGCACACCCCACCCTTCATCCAACACCTCACTCTCCATCCCCATACGTCATTTGCAATCCTCACACCTCACTTTCCATCCAACCCAACACCTTCCATCACCACACCTCATTCTCCATCCCCACGCTTCACCCTCCATCTATCACCTCACCCTCAATCCCCACACCTCACCCTCCATCACCACACCTCACACTGCTTCCCCAAACATCACCCTCCATCCCCACGCCTCAGCATCCATCCCCACACCTCACCCTCCGTCGCCACACCTCACGTTACATCGCCACACCTCAGTGTCCATCGACAAACCTCACCCTCCATCCCCACATATCACACTCCATCCCCACACCTCTGCCTTCTTCTCCAGAACTCACCCCTCATCCCCACAACTCCACTCCATCCAACTCCTCATTCTGCATCCTCTCACCGCATCTTGCATCCGCACACATCACCCTCAACCGCCACACCTCACCTTCCACCTTCACAACTCACCCCAAAACCTCACAACTCACCCTCCATCCCCACACCTCACCCTCAATCCCCAAACCTCACCCTCCAACCCCACACCTCACCCTCCATCCCCACACATCATCCTCCATCCCCACAGCTCACCGTCCATCCCCACACCATACCCTCCAACCGGACATCTCAACCTGCATCTGCACATCTCAAATGAATCCACATGCCTCACCCTCCATCCAATACCTCACTCTCCATCCCCTCAGCTCACCCTTCATCCCAAAAGCCCCTTCCATCTCCACTCCTCCTCCTTTATCCGAACACCTCACTCCCCTTCCAAACACCTCACGATCCACCCCGAATCCTGACACTCCATCCAACATTTCACTCTGCATCCTCTCACCTCATTCTGCATTCCCACAGCTCACCCTCCATCCTTTCACCTCATCCTCCATCTCCAGACCTCACCCTCCATCCCCACTCATCAGACGACATCCCCACACCTCACCCTCCAACCCCACACCTCACCCTCAATCCCCACACCTCACCCTCCATCTCCATACCTCACACTGCTTCCCCACACCTAACCCTCCATCACCCGAACTCAACCTTCATCCCCACACTTCACCCTCTATCCAAAACCTAAACCTCAATCCCCACACCTCACCTTCCAAATCCACAACTCACACTGCATCCCCACACCTCACGCTCCATCCACACACATCAGTCTCCATCCCCAAACCTCACCCTCCATCCCCACACATCACCCGCCGTCCCCACACCACGCCCTTCATCCCCACACGTCATCCTCCATCCACATACCTCAACTTCCATCCCCAAACATAGACCGTGCAACCCCATACATCACTCTCCATCCCCTCACCTCATCCTGCATCCCTACACCTCACCCTCAACCCCCACACCTCACCTTCCATCCGCACAACTCACCCGACGACCCCACACCTCACCCTCCATCCCCAAACCTCACCCTCCATGCCCAAACCACAAACTCCATCCCCACAACTCACCGTCCATCCCCACACATCATCCGCGATCCCCACACCTCACGTTCCATCCGCACATCTCACCCAGAACCAGTACACCTGACCCCCATCCAACACCTCGCCCTCCATTCCACAGTTCATCAAATACCCCACACTTAAGCCTCCATCACCAAACCTCACACTCCATCACCACATTTCTCCCTCCATCCCTACCCTCAATTTCCATCTCCACACATCACACTCCATCCCCACACCTCAACTCCATCTCCACAATTCACCCTTCAGTCCCAGACATCACCTTCCATCCTTTCACATCACCTTCCATCTGCACACCTCACCCTTCATTCCCACACATTACCCTACATCCCCACACCTCACCCTCCACCCCCACACCTCACTCTCCATCCTTTCACCTCATCCTCCATCACCACACCTCACCCTCCATCCCCACTCATCACTCGACATCCCAACACCACACACTCCATCCCCACACCTCACCCTCCATCCTCACACCACACCCTCTATCCACACACCTCACATCTCCATCACCACACCAAACTCTCGATCCCCCGAAATCAACATTCATCCCCACACTACACACTCTACCAACACCTATCCCTCAATCCCCACACCTCATCCTGAAAATCCAGGGCTCACGCTGCATTCCCACACAAATTCTCCATCCGCACACCTCACCCTCCATCTCCACAACTCACACTGCATCCGAACAACTCACCATCCATCCCCAAGACTCAGCCTCTATCCTCACACCACACACTGTATCCCCACACTCACGCTCCATCCACACACCTCCGAATCCATCCCCAAACCTCAATCTCCATCCCCACACAGCACCCTCCATCCCAGCACCATGCCCTTAACCCCCACACGCCACCTTCCATCTGCACCACTCTCCCTACGACCCCACACCTCACTCACCATCCGCAAACCTCACCCTCCATCCCCACACATTACCCTCTATCCCCACACCACGCCCTCCATCCACACACCTTATCATCCATCCACATACCTCACATTCATCCGCACACATAGATTCTCCAACCCCATACATCACTCTCCATCCCCTCACCTCGTCCTGCATCCCCACACTTCACCTTCAACACCGACACCTCACCTTCCATCTGCACAACTCACCCGACGACCCCACACCTCACTCTCCATCCCCAAACTTCACACTCCATCCCCACACCACACCCTCCATTCCCACACCTCACCTTCCATCCGCACACCTCACCCTCCATCTGCACACCTCTCCCTGAATCAGTACACCTAACCCCCCATCCAACACCTCACCCTCCATCCCCACACTTCATCCTTTACCCCACACCTAAGCCTGAATCCCCAAACCTCACACTCCATCACCACATTTCACCCTCCATCCCTACCTTCAATATCCATCTCCACACATCACCCTCCATCCCCAAACCTCAACCTCCATCCCCACACAACACCCTCCATCCCAGCACCACTACCACCATCCCTACACCTGATCGTCCATCCACATACGTCACCCTCTATCCCCACACCACGCCCTCAATCCACATACCTCATCCTCCATCCACATACCTCACGTTCCATCCGCACACATAGACTCTCCAACCCCATATATCACTCTCCATCCCCTCACATCGTCCTGCATCCCCACACTTCAACGTCAACACAGACACATCACCTTCCATCTGCACAACACCCTACGGCCCCACATCTCACTCTCCATCCCCAAACTTCACCCTCCATCCCTACAACACACACTCCTTCCCGACACCTCACCGTCCATCCCCGCACACCATCCTCCATCCACACACCTCACCTTCCATCCGCACACCTCATCCTCCATCTGCACACCTCTCCCTGAATCAGTACACCTAACCTCCCATCCAACACCTCACCCTCCATTCCCACAGTTCATCCTTTACCCCACGCATAAGGCTCCATCACCAAACCTCACACTCCATCACCACATTTCACCTTCCATCCCTACCCTCAATTTCCATCTCCACACATCACACTCCATCCCCACACCTCAACTCCATTTCCACAATTCACCCTTCAGCCCCAGACCTCACATTCCATCCCATCAACTCACCTTCTATCTGCACACCTCACCCTTCATTCCCACACATTACCCTACATCCCCACACCTCACCCTCCACCCCCACACCTCACTCTCCATCCTTTCACCTCATCCTCCATCACCGCACCTCACCCTCCAACCCCACTCATCACTCGACATCCCAACTCCACACCCTCCATCCCCACACCTCACCATCCATCCTCACACCTCACCCTCCATCCACAAACCTCACTCTCCATCACCACACCAAACTCTCGATCCCCCGAACTCAACCTTTATCCCCACACAACATCCTATATCCAACACCTAACCCTCAACCCCCACACCTCATCTTCAAAATCCAGGGTTCACGCTGCATCCCAACACCAAATTCTCCATCCGCACACCTCACCCTCCATCTCCACACCTCCCTCTACATCCTAACAACTCACCCTCCATCCCCAAGACTCAGCTTCTATCATCACAACAGACACTGCATCCCAACCCTCACGCTCCATCCACACATCTAAGCCTGCATCCCCCTATTTCACCCTCCATCCCCGCACATCATCCTCCATCCCCACACCACGCCCTCCATCCCCACACATCATCCCCACTTCCACATACCTCACCTTCCATCCCCACACATAGATTCTCCAACCCCATACATCACTCTCCATCCCCTCACCTCGTCCTGCATCCCCACACTTCACCTTCAACACCGACACCTCACCTTCCATCTGCACAACTCACCCGACGACCCCACACCTCACTCTCCATCCCCAAACTTCACACTCCATCCCCACACCACACCCTCCATTCCCACACCTCACCTTCCATCCGCACACCTCACCCTCCTTCTGCACACCTCTCCCTGAATCAGTACACCTAACCCCCCATCCAACACCTCACCCTCCATCCCCACACTTCATCCTTTACCCCACACCTAAGCCTGAATCCCCAACCTCACACTCCATCACCACATTTCACCCTCCATCCCTACCTTCAATATCCATCTCCACACATCACCCTCCATCCCCAAAACTCAACCTCCATCCCAACACAACACCCTCCATCCCAGCACCACTACCTCCATCCCTACACCTGATCGTCCATCCACATACGTCACCCTCTATCCCCACACCACGCCCTCAATTCACATACCTCATCCTCCATCCACATACCTCACCTTCCATCCGCACACATAGACTCTCCAACCCCATATATCACTCTCCATCCACTCACATCGTCCTGCATCCCCACACTTCAACGTCAACACAGACACATCACCTTCCATCTGCACAACTCACCCTACGGCCCCACATCTCACTCTCCATCCCCAAACTTCACCCTCCATCCCTACACCACACACTCCATCCCCACACCTCACCGCCCATCCCCACACATCATCCTCCATCCACACACCTCACCTTCCATCCGCACACCTCACCCTCCATCTGCACATCTCTCCCTGAATCAGTACACCTAACCTCCCATCCAACACCTCACCCTCCATTCCCACAGTTCATTCTTTACCCCACGCATAAGGCTCCATCACCAAACCTCACACTCCATCACCACATTTCACCTTCCATCCCTACCCTCAATTTCCATCTCCACACATCACATTCCATCCCCACACCTCAACTCCATTTCCACAATTCACCCTTCAGCCCCAGACCTCACCTTCCATCCCTTCACCTCACCTTCTATCTGCACACCTCACCCTTCATTCCCACACATTACCCTACATCCCCACACCTCACCCTCCACCCCCACACCTCACTCTCCATCCTTTCACCTCATCCTCCATCACCGCACCTCACCCTCCAACCCCACTCATCACTCGACATCTCAACTCCACACCCTCCATCCCCACACCTCACCATCCATCCTCACACCTCACCCTCCATCCACACACCTCACTCTCCATCACCACACCAAACTCTCGATCCCCCGATCTCAACCTTTATCCCCACACAACATCCTATATCCAACACCTAACCCTCAACCCCCACACCTCATCTTCAAAATCCAGGGCTCACGCTGCATCCCCACACCAAATTCTCCATCCGCACACCTCACCCTCCATCTCCACACCTCCCTCTGCATCCTAACAACTCACCCTCCATCCCCAAGACTCAGCCTCTATCATCACAACAGACACTGCATCCCAACCCTCACGCTCCATCCACACATCTAAGCCTGCATCCCCAAACCTCACACTCCATCACCACATTTCACCCTCCATCCCTACCCTCAATTTCCATCTCCACACATCACCCTCCATCCCCACATCTCAACACCATCTCCACAATTCACCCTTCATCCCCACAGCTCACCTTCCATCTCTTCACCTCACCTTCCTCTGCAAACCTCACCCTTCATTCCCACACATCACCCGACACCCCCACAGCTCCTCCTCCATCCCCACACCTCACTCTCCATCCTTTCTCCTCACCCTCCATCACCACACCTCACCCTCCATCCCCACCCATCACTCGACATCATAAGACCTCCCCCCCATCCCCACACCTACCCTCCATCCCCGAACTCAACCTTCATCCCCACACTTCACCCTCTATCCGGTACCTAACCCTCAATCCTCTCACCTCACCTTCCAAATCCATACCTCACGCTGCATCCCCACACCACACTCTCCATCCGCACACCTCACCCTCCATCTCCACACCTCACACTGCATCCCAACAACTCACCCTCCATCCCCAATCCTCAGCCTCTATCCTCACCCCACAGTGCATTCCCGCACGTCACGCTCCATCCACACACCTCAGTCTCCATCCCCCAAACCTCACCCTCCATCCCCGCACATCATCCTCCATCCCCACACCACGCCCTCCATCCCCACACCTCATCCTCCATCCACATACCTCAAATTCCATCCCCACACATAGACTCTCCATCCCCATACATCACTCTCCATCCCCTCTCCTCAGCCTGCATCCCCACACCTCAGCCTCAACCCCCACTCCTCCCCTTCCATCAGCACAACTCACCCTACGACCCCCATACCACACCCTCCATCCCCACACCCCGCCGTCCATTCCCACACATCATCCTCCATCCCCACACCTCACCTTCCATCCGCACAACTCACACTCCATCGACACACCTCACCCTGAATCAGCACACCTGACCCCCCAACCAACACCTCACCCTCCATCCCCACACGTCATCCTTTACCCCACATCTAACCCTGCATCCCCAAACCTCACACTCCATCACGACATTTCATCCTCCATCCCTACCTTCAATTTCCATCTCCACACATCACCCTTCATCCCCACCTCACCTTCCATCCCTTCACCTGACCTTCCATTTGCACACCTCACCCTTCATTAACCCACATCATCCTACATCCCCAGACCTCATCCTCCATCGCCACACCTCACTCTCCATCCTTTCACAACATCCTCCATCACCACACCTCAACCTCCAAACCAAAACCTCACTCTGCATCCCCGCACCTCACCATCCATCCACACACCTCACTCTCCATCCCCACACATAATCCTCCATCCCCCGAACTCAACCTTCATTCCCACACTCCACCCTATATCCAAAACCTAACCCTCAATCCCCACACCTCACCTTCCAAATCCATGCCTCACGCTGCAGCGTGAGATATGATGGAAGGTGCTTTGTGCGTATTCAGGGTTAGGTGTTGGATAGAGGGTGAAGTGTGGGGATGAAGGTTTGAGTTCGCGGATGGAGGGTTAGGTGTGGGAATGGAGAGTGAGGTGTGTGGATGGAGGTTGAGGTGTGGGCATCCCTCTCCATCCCCAGACATCACCCTCCATTCCCACACCACGCCCTTCATCCCCACACCTCATCCTCCATCCACATACTTCACCTTCCATCCCCACACGTAGACTCTCCAACCCCATACATCACTCTCCATACCCTCACCTCATCCTGCATCCCACACCTCACCCTCAACCCCCACACCTCTCTTTCCATCAGCACAACTCACCCAACGACCCCCACACCTCACCCTCCGTCCCAAACCTCACCCTCCATCCCCACACTACACCCACCATCCCCATACCTCACCGTCCATCCCCACACATCATCCTCCTTCCCCACACCTCACCTTCCACCCGCACACCTCACCCTCCATCTGCACACCTCACCCTGAATCAGCACACCTGACACCCCATCCAACAACTCACCCTCCATCCCCAAACTTCATCCTTTATCCCACATCTAAGCCTGCATCCCCAAACCTCACACTCCATCACCACATTTCACCCTCCATCCCTACCCTCAATTTCGATCTCCACCCATCACCCTTCATCCCCACACCTCAACTCCATCTCCAAAATTCACCCTTCATCTCCACGCCTGACCTTCCATCCCTTCACCTGACCCTCCATCTGCACACCTCACCCTTCAATCCCACACATCACTCTACATCCCCACACCTCATCCTCCATCCCCACACCTCACTGTCCATCCTTTCACAACATCCTCCATCACCACACCTCACCCTCCATCCCCACTCATCACCCGAAAATCCCAACACCTCACCCTCCATCCCCACATCTCACCCTCCATCCCCACACTTAACTCTCCATCCCCCGAATTGAACCTTCATCCCCACACTTCACCCTCTATCCAACACCTAACCCTCAATCCCCAGACCTCATCTCCCAAATCCATGCCTCACGCTGCATTCCCACACCACACTCTCCATCCCCGCACCTCACCCACCATCTCCACACCTCACACTGCACCCCAACCACTCACCCTCCATCGCCAAGACTCAGCCTTTATCCTCACACCACACTGTCCATCCTCACACCACACTCTCCATCCGCACACCTCACCCTCCAACCGCACACATCACCCTCAATCCCCATACCACACTCTCCATCAGCACACCTTACCATCCATCCCCACACATCACCCTCCATCCCAACTCCACGCCCTCCATCCCCACACCTCATCCTCCATCCACCTGCCTCATCTTCCAACCCCACACATAGACTCTCCATACATCACTGTGCATCCCCTCACCCCATCTTGCATCCCCACACCTCACCCTCAACCCCCACACCCCACCTTCCATCTGCACAACTCACCGTACAACCCCACACCTCACACTCAATCCCCAAACGTCACCCTCTATACCCACACCACACCCTCCAACCCCACTCCCCACCGCCCACCCGCACACATCATCCTCCATCCCCACACCTCACGTTCCATCCGCTCACCTCACCCTCCATCTGCACACCTCACCCTGATTCAGCACACCTAACCCCCCCATCCAGCACCTCACCCTCCATCCCCATACTTCATCCTTTATCCCACACCTAAGCCTCCATTCCCAAAGCTCACACTCCATTACCACATTTCACCCTCCATCCCTACCTTCAATTTCCATCTCCACACATCACCCTCCATCCCCACACCTCAAACCCCTCTCCACAAATCACCCTATATCCCCACACCTCACCTTCCATCCCTTCACCTGACCTTCCATCTGCACACCTCACCCTTCATTCACACACATCGCCCTACATCCCCATACCTCATCCTCCATCACCACACCTCAGCCTCCATCCCCACTCATCACTCGACATCCCAACACCTCACGCACCATCACCACACCTCTTCCTCCATGCCTACACCTCAACCTCCACCCACACACCTTACTCTCCATTCCCACACCTAACCCTCCATCCCCCAGAATTCCAACCATCCCCACACTTCACCGTCTATCCAACCCCGAACCCTCAATACCCAGACATCACCTTCCAAATCCAGACCACACGCTGCATCCCCACACCACACTCTCTATCCACACACCTCACCCCTCCATCTCCACACCTCACACTGCTTCCCAACAACTCACCCTCCATCCCCAAGACTCAGCCTCTATCATCACACCTCACACTGCATCCCCACACTAACTCCCCATCCCCTCCCCTCATCCTCCATCCCCTCACCTCATCCTCCATCCCGACAACTCGCGCTCTAGCCCAACACCCCACCCTCCAACCCCCGAACTCAACCTTCATCCACACACCTCACTCTCTATCACCACACCTCACCCTCCATCCGCATTCATCACTCCTCCATCCCCACACCTCACTATCCCTCTTTTCACCTCATCCTCCATCACCACACCTCACCCTCCATCCCCACGCATCACTCGACATCCCAACACCTCACCCTCCATCTCCAAAACTCAGCCTCTACCCTCACACCTCACACTGAATCCCCACACTCACTCTCCATCCCCACACTCACTCTCCATCTCCACACCTCACTCTCCAACCCCACACTTAATCCTCCATCCCCTCACCTCATCCTCCATCCCCTCACCTAATCCTTCATTTCCACACTTTACACTCACAACACATCACCCTCACTCCCCGCACCTCACCTTCCAAATCCATACCTCATGCTGCATCCCCAGACCTCAATCTCCATCCGCCCACCCCACGTTCCATCTCCACACCTCACACTGCATCCCCACACATTACCCTGCATCCCCACACTAGCTTCCATCCCCACACCTCACCCTCCAACCCCACACCTCAGTCACCATCCCCAAACCTCATCGTCGATTCCCACACATACCCTCCATCCAACACCTCACTCTCGAACCCACACACCTCACCTTCCATCTGTACAATCACCCTTTATCCCCCAAACCTCACCCTCCATCCCCACACCTCACCCTCCATTCCCACACCTCATGCTCCATCTCCACACCTCCCCTGCATCCCCACACCACTCTCTCCAACCCCACACGTCAGCCTCCATCCCCAAACCTCGCCCTCCATCCCCATAACTCATTCTCTTCCCGACACCTCACCTTCCATCCCCACACCTCACCCTCCAACCACACACCTCACTCTCCATCTTCACACTTAACTCTGAATCCGCACACCACACCCTCCATCCAACACATCACTGTCAATCCCCTCACCACATCCTCCATCCCGATACCACCCCATCCATCTCGACACCGCCTCCTTTATCCGAAAACCTCACTCCCCATCACCGCAGCTCACCATCCACCCTACACCTCACCCTCCATCCAACACCTCACCCTTCATCCCTACACTTCATTCTTTACCCCACACCTCAGCCTCCAAACCCAAACCTCAAACCTCACCCTCCATCAATTCACCTCACCTTCCATCCCCACACCACACTCTCCAACCCCACATCTCATCCTCCATCTGAACACCTCATCCTCCATCTCCACACTTTACCCTACATCACCACACCTCACCTTCCATCTGCACAACTCATCTTTTATCCCCACACTTCACTCTCCATCCCCACAACTCATCCTCCATCCCCGCACCTCAACTTGCATCCCCACACCACACTCTCCAACCCCACACGCCACGCTCCATCCGCACACCTCGCCCTCCATCCCCACACGTCATCCACCATCCCCACACCTCATCCTCCATCCCCACACGTCACCTTCCAACCCCACACCGCCCTCTCCAACCCCACATCTCCCTCTCCATCCCTACACCTCACCCTCCATCTCAACACCTCACCCTCCTTCACCACACCTCATCCTCCATCCCCACATCTCACCCTCCATCTTCACACTTCACCCTGAATCCACACACCACACCCTCCATCGAACATCTAACTGTCAATACCCTCACCTGATCCTCCACCCCGAAACATCCCCCTCCATCTCGACTCCTCCTCCTTTATCCGAAAACCTCTCTCCCCATCCCCGCAGCTCACCATACACCTCTACACCTCACCCTCCATTCAACACCTCACCCTGCAACCCCACACTTCATTATTTACCCCACACATCAGCCTCCAAACCCAAACCTCAAACCTCACCCTCCATCATTTCACCTCACCTTCCATCTGCACACCTCATCCTTCATCTCCACACCTCACCCTCCATCCCCACACATCAACCTACATCCCCACAACTCACCCTCCATCCCCACAGCTCACCCTCCATACCCACACCTCATCCTCCATCGCCACAATTCACCATCCATTCCCACCCCTCATCCTACATCGCACAACTCAACCTTCATCCGCACACTTCACCCTCCAGCCAACACCCCACCCCCAATCCCCACCACACTTTCCAAATCATACTTCATGCTGCATCCCCACACCAAACACTCAATCCACGCACATCACCCTTCATCTCCACACCTCACACTGCATCCCCACAACTCACCCTCCATCTCCACACCTCATATTGCATCCACACACCTCACTCTCACCCCTAAGTCTCCATCCCAAACCTCACCCACCATCCCCACACATCACCCTCCATCCCCACACAACTCCCTCCATCGCCACACTTGTCCCTCCATCTCCAGAACTCACAGTTCATCCCCACACCTCACACTCCATCCAACACCTCACTCTCCATCCCCGCACCTCACACTCAACCATCACACCTCACCTTCCATCTGCACAATTCACACTCCATCCCCACTCCTCTCCCTCCATTTCCAGAACTCACCCTTCATCCCCACACCTCACACTCCATCCAAAACCTGACTCTCCATCCCCTCAACTCAAAGCGCATCCCCACACCTCACACTCAACCACCACACATCACCTTCCATCTGCACAACTCACCCTGCAACCCCACACCTCACCCTCCATCCCCACGCCTCATCCTCCATCCCCACCATCCAGCGCATAACAATCCATCCTTACACACCAGCACCACACCATGCACCTCCACAGCCCAGGAGCTCACGCTGCATTCCTACAACTCAACACCTCACCCTTCATCTCCACACCCAGCATCACAGCATCCAACCCCACATCCCAGAAATGCATCCTCCATCCCCACGCCCCTGTATTTCACCCTCGATATGCACACAACAGCACCGCATCCTCCACCCACACACCTCAGCACCGCACCCGCCATCTCCACATCCCAACACCGCACCATCCATCCCTACATCCCAGCACCTCACCCTCCATACCCATATCCCTTCTCCTGACCCCCCCCCCCCCATCACCATAACCCTAAGCCTCATGCAGCATCCCCACACCTCAGCACCTCCCCTTCCACTGGACCGTGATGACCCAACACTTGGATCAGCGCTGTAAGAGATTGTCAGTATCCTAATATCTTCTGAAGCCAAGATGCGGCTTTTCGTGTTGCCGTAGATCTATCCTCCATCCAGGCACCAGAAAGCGAGGCATGCCAACATTGCTTTGTGTCCACAGTGATGATGCTGTATCTCCGCAGACTTCCGAACACAGTGTGCAGACCTCCGAGCACAGGGTGAAGACCTCCGAGCACACGGTGCTGACCAGTGACTGCCAAAGAGACTGCCAAACCTCAACACAAACACAAATCACTTTGTACATCCATTGTCAGAACAAGAAGAAGAAAGAGCACAAGAAGAAAGAGCTAGCACATCCCACTGATAAAAGGAAAATAAATGATGCAGTCATGGCTGATAGACCGGGGATAAAAGAAACACCGAACCACAAAGTGAAGCAGCAAACCGCGTCGTGACAATAAGAGGAACAGAAAGGAGCTGATGGTGCAAGCGTGGCAGTCATGGATGCAGACCTTCCAAAGCACAGTGTAAAGAGGAAACAAATGTAGAGGCGGCACACAAATCAACCTTCAAATAGGTTAGCAACAGTTAAAATATCACAGGGGTGATTCCGTGAAGGAGAGGCAATGAACGGTGCAAAAGAGATGGACACTGACTGGGCATGTCATATTTATGGACATCCGTGTTAAACTGATTCATATTGTTGAACATATCACAAATGTATAAAGTTAAAATTGGAATTATGGTTGTAAACAAACAATAATGTTTCCTGAGAAAGAGGGATGTGGTGATATGCCTGTAAACAATATCATCGATGGCTGGCGGTGAGACCTCCATACAGCAGGTGGCGGTACGTGCCTACCATACGGTCTCAAGACACTGGTCATGTGACAAGGCACGCAGATATAACTGGAGGCAAATCTGGTGATTGGGACATGGTCACAAGCCGTACAAGAAGACAATCGTGCACTAGAGGTAGTTCCAGAGGAGTACAAATAAACTGCATTAAAACTTGCTTTGTAACAGATCATTATCTTACCAAGTGTGATTTAATAAAGATCCTGGTTTGAAAAGTCACAGGTAGTTGGGTGGATTCCATGCTCGACACCGAACAGCGAACACAACACCCATCAAACACTTCCAGGACAGGTGCAATACTGGGTTGTGAGCAGACTAATCTCATTCCACACTGTGCCCATCAAACACCCCCAGGACAGCTACAACAAGCGGTTAGTTACAGAATAAAGCTCCCTCTACACTGTCCTTATCAAACACTCCCAGGACAGGTACAGCACGGGGTTAGTTTCAGAGCGCAGCTCCCTCGACACTGTCCTCATCAAACACTCCCAGGACAGGTACAATATGGGTTGGATAAAGAGTTCCTCGATCTTTAACCCATCAATCACTGGACAGTGGTCAGCAGCAGTAATGCTCGTTGACTTCAACCATTCCTTAACACAACGCTCACTGTACAGTGATCAAGAGCAGGAACCCTGGCTAATTCTCCCTCTCCCTATCTAATTCAGTGATCAGTGGGCAGTGATCAAAATGAGGAATCCCGGCTGATTCAGAGGCCTCTTCTTCCCCTGAACATTCTCCTCTCTCTAAGTCACAAATTATTAACAATTGTATTCCAACCTGTAAGGAAGAATTACGGTAAGAGAAAATTTGACAGGAAATACTTCCAAACAATTAACGCTCAGGGCAGGTACATCAAGGGGTTAGATACGGAGTAACGCTCCCTCTACAGTACACTGTCCCCATCAAACACTCCCAGAACAGGTACAGCACGGAGTTAGATACAGAATAAGGCTCCCTCTACACTGTCCCCATCAAACACTCCCAGGACAGGTGCAGCACGGGGTTAGATACAGAGTAAAGCTCCCTCTACACTGTCCCCATCAAACACTCCCAGAAAAGGTACAGCACGGGGTTAGATACAGAGTAAAGCTCCCTCAACACTGTCCCCATCAGCACTCCCAGGACAGGTACAGCACGGGGTTAGATACAGAGTAAAGCTCCCTCTACACTGTCCCCATCAAACACTCCCAGGACAGGTACAGCACGGGGTTAGATACAGAATAAAGCTCTCTCTACACTGTCCTCTTTCGAACGTCGGTGCAGACTCGATGGGCGAATGGCCTCCTTCTGCACAGCAGGTATTTTATGATCTATGGTCGATGATCTCTCAGAGAGTTCTCCACCACAGAAAGCAATTGTGGCCAGTTTGTTGGGTACATTGAAGATGGAGCTGGCCTTGCGGCAAAAGGGATCAACGCGTCGGGAGAGAAAGCGGGAGAGGGATACTGAATTTGCATGATCATCAACGATCATTTTGAATGGCGGTGCCAGCTCGAAGGGCCGGATCATCTACCCCTGCACCTATGTCTCTATGTTTCTATGGGACAAGCTTACATATTTGATGAAACAATCGAGAAACAAATTAAGTAAATCATACCTCATTTCAAAGAGTTGATACAAATAGATGGCAAATTAAGAAAATGACAAGTCTTATTCTGAACATCTCTAATCTTAAAATACGGGGAGAAATTATGCATGTCCATTAGAGGGCATCACACTATGCTTCAAAGCGCGGGCAGGGATAAGGCTAAAATAAAATGGTCCATACTTTTTTAGTCGTTCAAAGGTTTGCAAGTAATTGACATGGGTCTGTCCAAGGATAATTCTTGCTTATTAAAATTCACCCAGGGTGGTCCCACTTGTTACATTATGTGAGGCATTAAGTAAAGAAATTGCTATGAGCATTATTTGAATCTTCGACACAAACGTTATCCTTTTGGAATGATTAATTGTTAACCAGAATAAAATACGATGATGTCCAATTCGATACAGTGATAAGAGGGAACAACAAAAGCTGTTCTTTTGCAGTGGTGACAGCCTGCAACTGACCTCAGCAGTTCATTGATCCATTGTGACATTGCGGCGATGTCCACCTCCCACGTCACCACTGATCACCTTGTCAGCCATTCTTTGCCACTAGCAACAGTCTGCTAGTGTCACAGACACGGCCTGGAGGAGGGTCAAATCAAATGTAACTGATATACCTTTGGTTAACAGGGTTAAGGAAAATCCCAAAGCATTTTATTCGTATGTAAGGTGCAAGAGGTTAATTAGAGAAAGGATAGGCCCACTTAAAGACAAAAGAGGGAATTCATGCGTGGACTCGGAGGAAATGGGTGAGATTCTTAATGAGTACTTTGCATCGGTATTCACAAAGGAGAGGGACAAGACGGATGTTGAGGCCAGGGATGGATGTTTAAATACTCTCGGTCAAGTTGTCATACGGAAGGGGGAAGTTTTGGGTATTCTAAAAGACATTAAGGTGGACACGTCCCCAGGTCCGGATGGGATCTATCCCAGGTTACTGAGGGAAGCGAGGGTCGAAATAGATGGGGCCTTAACAGATATCTTTGCAGTATCCTTGAGCACGGGTGAGGTCCCGGAGGACTGGAGAATTGCTAATGTTGTCCCTTTGTTTAAGAAGGGTAGCAGGGATAATCCAGGGAATTATAGACCTGTGAGCTTGACGTCAGTGGCAGGCAAACTGTTGGAGAAGATACTGAGGGATAGGATCTATTCACATCTGGAAGAAAATAGACTTATCAGTGATCGGCAGCATGGTTTTGTGCAGGGAAGGTCATGTCTTACAAACCTAATAGAATTATTTGAGGAAGTTACAAAGTTAATTGATGAGGGAAGGGCTGTAGATGTCGTATGCATGGAGTTTAGTAAGGCGTTTGATAGGTTTCCCATGGCAGGTTGATGGAAAAAGTGAAGACGTATGGGGTTCAGTGTATACTAGCTAGGTGGATAAAGAACTGGCTGGGCAACAGGAGACAGAGAGTAATGGTGGACGGGAGTGTCTCAAAATGGAGAAGGGTGACTCGTGGTGTTCCACAGGGATCCGTGCTCGGACCACTGTTGTTTGTGATCTACATAAATGACCTGGAGGAATGTATAGGTGGTCTGATGAGCAAGTTTGCAGATGATAATTAGATTGGTGGAGTTGCAGATAGCGAGGTGGACTGTCAGAGAATACAACAAAATATAGATAGATTGGAGAGTTGGGCAGATAAATGGCAGATGGAGTTCAATCCAGGCAAATGCGAGGTGATACATTTTGGAAGATCAAATTCAAGAGCGGACTATATGGTCAATGGAAGGGTATTGGGGAAAAATGATGTGCAGAGAGATCTGGGAGCTCAGGTCCACTGTACCCTGAAGGTGGAAACGCAAGTTGTGGTCAAGAAGGCATACAGCATGCTGGCCTTGGTCGGACGGGGTATTGAGTACAAGAGTTGGCAGGTCATGTTACAGTTGTATAGGACTTTGGTTCGGCCACATTTGGAATACTGCGTGCAGTTCTGGTCTCCACATTACCAGAAGGATGTGGATGCCTTGGAGAGGGTGCAGAGGAGGTTCACCAGGATGTTGCCTGGTATGGAGGGTGCTAGCTGTGAAGAAAGGTTGAGTAGATTAGGATTGTTTTCGTTGGAATGATGGCGGTTGAGGGGGGACCTGATTGAGGTCTACAAAATTATGAGAGGTATGGTCAGGGTGGGTAGCAACAAGCTTTTTCCAAGATCGGGGGTGTCAGTTACAAGGAGTCACGATTTGAAGGTGAGAGGTGAAAAGTTTAAGGGAGATGTGCGTGGAAAGTTTTTTACGCAGAGGGTGGTGGGTGCTTGGAACGCTTTACCAGCGGAGGTGGTAGAGGCAGGTATGATAGCATCTTTTAAGATGCACCTGGACAGGTATATGAACGGCTGGGGAACAGAGAGAAGTAGACCTTGGGAAAATAGGAGACAGGTTTAGATAAAGGATATGGATCGACGCAGTCTGGGAGGGCCTAAGGTCCTGTTCCTGTGCTGTAATTTTCTTTGATACCCCATTCCGGACAGAAACATGTATTATTTTATTTCTTCAGATCTCCCCCTTTATATATGGCGGCATAATTTCCGCAACCCTTAAATGTAGAGTGTTCTAATCCTCTGTGAATAGTTCGCAAGCAAACTCGAGATAAGATGTAATAAAAACAGTTGGTTTAGTTTTACAGACACACGCGAGCGTGGTTTCCCAGCATGTGCCCCTTTTCACAGTTAACGGGGATTAGGAAAAAGGAAGAGGTTGCAGCACACGACCAAAATATGAATGCAAGTTGAGGGTCAAGACGTATACCGAGTCCAGAATTGCAAGTCAAATGGAACGCTCCTTGATGGTGGACAACAAAGGTTGTTGCCTTGAGTTCTATGCTCGTGGAGGACAACTGCCAACCTTCAGTTCCACCAGACAATATCACAGTGCAACTTTGGGGAGGTGGGAGGTCATGCGATGTATCTTCCAACACTTCTCCATGTGGCCGGAAATCAGGCAAGATCGCAAGGTTCTAATGATGAGGTGTTTCATTAGGTTCAGGATTCATTTTGTTCCAGTGTCTGAACGGTGCTCTTTCGTCGAAACCAGTGAGGTTGAGGCATCCACAGCCAAGAGGTGGTAAATGGAAGTTTTACCTCCAAACTAAGCGAGTTAAATGTTCCAGATATTCCAGGGGCAGCACGGTGGCATAGTGGTTAGCATAAATGCTTCACAGCTCCAGGGTCCCAGGATCGATTCCCGGCTGGGTTACTGTCTGTGCAGAGTCTGCACGTCCTCCCCGTGTGCGCGTGGGTTTTCTCCAGGTGCTCCGGTTTCCTCCCACAGTCCAAAGATGTGCGGGTAAGGTGGACTGGCCATGCTAAATTGCCCGTAGTGTCCTAAAAAGTAAGGGGGGGGGGGGGTTGTTGGGTTACAGGTATAGGGTGGATACGTGGGTTTGAGCAGGGTGATCATTGCTCGGCACAACATCGAGGGCCGAAGGGCCTGTTCTGTGCTGTACTGTCCTATGTTCTATGAATGTGGCATATGTATAGTAGACAATTTTAGATTGTTGTGCGTTATAAGAGGATTCTTGGGGGAATGAAGAAGTGCACTGGGAGCAGGACATACCTAGATATAAACCGTATTGCCGGTTTAGTAGTGTTTATTTAACATCAATCTTTTACGTACAATAAAGTATGTTTGCTAAAAAAAAGTAAAACATGTGGCGCAATTGCCTCACTTAAAGCAAAGTACTCAGATTTATTTTAAATAATAACCGTTCTTAATTGAATCCAAAACATGCTGGGCTCCCTGTTCCAATGTTCTCCAACATTGTATTCAAATAAATCGCCATCATGATGTGCAACCTAGTATTCCTGCAGACTCAGAATGACGATTTCATCATCCGTGGACACTCGACTTTCCACTGTCCAGCAAAACCAAAATATTCGGTTAGAACTTCCCATTCTGCCAACAGGCAATGGCAGTAGTGCTTAGAATGGGAAACACCAAACGATCCCACCACCGGCTAATGATAGGAAATCATGACATTAATCGGACGTGCTCTCATTCTAGGGGAAAGAAAAAAGGTCCGATAAAAAATACCATAAGACCACAAGATAGTGGAGGAGAGTTCGGCTATTCGCCCCATTGAGTCTGCTTTTCCATTCGATCATGGCTGATATGTTTCCCACCCCATTCTTCTGCCTTCTCCCCGCAACCGCTGATCCTCTTATTAATCAAGAACCTATCTATCTCAGTCTTAAAGGCACTCTGCGACTTTGCCTCCGCAGCTTTCTGCGGCAATGAGTTCCACTGATTCGCCAACTGATCTCAGTTTTAAAGGATCATTCCTTCAGTATGAGGCTGGCCCAATTTTTATTCGGGTTCTAGTCTCTCTTACTAGCCGAAACATCATCTCCACATCAACTCTATCCAGGCCTCTCAGAATTTTGTAATTTTCAAAGAGAAACCCCTCATCTTCCTAATCTCCAACGAATACAGATCCTGTATCCTCGACAACTACTCATGTCACGAGCCCATCATTCCAGGATTATTCTTGTGAATCGCCTCTGAACAGCTCCATGCCAGGCAAATCCGTCTATAGATACGCCACCCAAAACTGCTCGCAATATTGCAATTGGCGTCTCATCAGAGCCCTTTGTACATCCCTGCTCTTGTATTCCAGCCTTTTGGAAATGCATGCTGACAATTAATTTGCTTTCCGAACTGCCAACTGAGCCTGCATGGTAACCTGAAGAGAATCCTGGACTAGCACTCCAAATACATTCACTGCTTCAGATTTTCGAAACCTATCCCCATTTAGAAATTAGTCTATGCTTCTTTTCTTTCGATCAAACAGCATAAACTCACACTTTTCAACATTGTATTCCATCTTCCACTTCTTTGGCAACTCTGCCAGCCTGTCCAAGTTCTTCTGCAACCTGGCTGCATCCTCAACACGACGTATCCTTCTACAGATCTTGTATCATCTGCAAACCTCGGAACCGTTCCGTCAGTTCCTTCTTCAACGTCGTCAATGTATATCAGGACTAGGTGTAGACCCATCACTGACTCCTGCGGAACACCACCGGCTAACAGCCTGCAAAAGATCCCTTTATCCCGACTCTCTGCCTCCTGCTAATCAACCACTCCTCTATCGATGCCTGTACCTAGCCCCGAACAACATGGACTCTTATGCCATTGAACAGCCGCCTGCATTGCATCTTGTAAAATGCCTTCTGGAAATCCATAACAGATCATGTCCATTGTGTCTGCTTTATCGAGCTTCACAGAATTTACAGTGCAGAATGAGGTCTATCGAGTCTGCACCGGCCCATAGAAAGTGCACCCTATCTAACCCCACACCTCCATACTATCCCCATACCTCCAACCTATCTCCGTAACCCCACGTTACCTTACCTTTTTTTCTTGGACACTAAGGGCAATTTAGCATAGCCAATTGAACTATGCCTGCACATAAGAACATAACAACTAGGAGCAGGATTAGGCCATCTGGTCCCTCGAGCCTGCTCCGCCATTCAATGAGATCATGGCTGATCTTTTGTGGACTGAGGTCCACTTTCCGGCCCGAACACCATAACCCTTAATCCCTTTATTCTTCGAAAAACTATCTATCTTTATCTTAAAAACATTGAATGAAGGAGCCTCAACTGCTTCACTGGGCAAGGAATTCCATAGACTCACAAAACTTTGGGTGAAGAAGTTCCTCCTAAGCTCAGTCCTAAATCTACTTCCCCTTATTTTGGGGCTATGCCCCCGACTTCTGCTTTCACCCGCCAGTCGAAACAATCTACCCGCATCTATCCCATCCATTCTCTTTATAATTATATATGTGGACGTCTTTGAACTTCTTCGATACCTCCTCAAAGAATTCTACCAGATTTGTCAGGTCGGATCAAAGCATTCTACAAATGTTCTTTTGAAGAACCAAGAAACTGCAGGATGCATAAAAGCCTGAATAATGCATATTCCACGGAGTTCCAATGGAGATCTCTCATATTGCCTCCTTTCGGAAAATGTGCACATTTATACAAATAATAAATAATTCCCTCACATGTTCGAAAATAATGGATTCAGGATGTTTATTAAATAACGTGAAGCAACAGCGATCAATATGAGGTGAGTCTGACTGCCACAGAAAATGCATTTCTTAAAAAAACAGCGGTAATAATTAACTTGTGAAGCACTGAAGCTTCCAAGTTCATTATCTTAAAACAATGATATTCAAGTGGCACTCCATATGCAATGTTAATGGCAAGGAGCGTGTTTCACAGAGTATGGACGCAATGGTGACTTTTGGAAAAAGTATTTGCTTTTTGTCAATTTCTCCTCGTTATTTTTTTCTAACGTTTCCAAAGGTATAGGAACTATGTTAAAGGTTTTAGTAAAAATGGCCAACAGGCGTCAAGTAGTGGTATCCAGGCAAATGGGACATTCGCTAACCACCGAATAATAATTGGTTTGATGCTGCCTGGAATAACGTGCCCACTTGTGTTCAGTGCATACCAGATAGACAATACATTGATTGAACTGCAAATGAGTTGTTACAGATATACCAAGTGTGAGGTGGTTGAGTTATAGACTGGTAGCATTTGTTTGAGAACTGGGAAAGTCGTGATGACAAACCACTGACTACGGGAAAATTATTGAAAAGAAACATATTTTTTAGTAAATACTTGCAAATATTATCCATTGACCAGGGACTGGCAATTGACATTTCGCACAGGAGACTTGTGTTGGAAATAAAGTTTCTTGAGAATTGGTCGGCACAAAGGAAAGTTAATTTCGGATTAAACCAAGGAAGACTAAGATTTGTTTTTGCAGTTCAAATTCCTATGTTCTGGAAACAGTGCGTGAAGGATTAATGTCAACAACGGAAGTGACATGTTCAAAAATGTAACTTATATACGATTCCATAGCGTGAATGTACCTTGGAAAACACTACAGAAAGCTGGATGCCTTCAATATATGACTCTTTTCAAGTACCAGCAGAGAAATTGTGAACCAAATTGCCTACTGCCTGGTGTAAGCCGCTACATTTCTTCCGTTAATGATAATTTCTTGAATTACAATATTGTCCCATGCTGATGTTCACCCAACTGATCTCCAAGAGACAGAGAAAGCAAGGATCGAAGCAGTTTCAGACATTGGACTTTAGATGTAAATGAGTCAAGTCGAAGTGAATATTGGCAATAAGTTTTTATTAATTTCAATTTCTATTCTTCTGCAAGTTATATAAGACGATGGGATAGGGTTGAATAACACTAACGTTTGGAATAATAGTGCTATAGGGGGGCGGCACGGCGGCGCAGTGTGCCAGCAGTGCTGTCTGACAGCGCCAGGTACGCAGGTTCAATTCCAGCGTTATCTGTGTGGCGTTTGCACATTCTCCTTGTGTCTCCGTGGGCTTCCTCCGGGTGCTCCTGTTTCAACCCACAGTCCAAAGATGTGCAGGTTCGGGGGATTGGCCATGCGAAATGTCCCTCAGTGTGTAGAGATGTGTGTGTTAAGAAGGGCTGCAAGAAGAGGGTTAGAGCCTGGTTAGGGTACTCTTCCAAATGGTCGGAGCAGACGCGATGGGCTGAATGACATTCTTCTGCACGACAGCGATTCCATGAAAAGCTATCCATTAAGAAACCTGAACAGTGATATAATTGCCTTTTATTGATAGAAATCCAGAGAAGACAAAAATAAAGTATTCGGCAAATTGTGTTACTCCACCGGATATCTCTTTTTTGCCCAATTAAGGGACAATGTAGCGTGGCCAGTCCATCTACCCTGCACATCTTTGAGTTCTGGGAGTGAGACCCACGCAGATTCTGGGAACATGTGCAATCTCCACATAAACAGTGGGCCAGATCTCGGATTGAACCCTGGTCCTCTGCATCGTGAGGCCGCAGTGCTAACCACTGCACCACTATGCAGCTGTCAATCAGCCTAATTAGTTGATTTTTTTGCCTAAGATCGAGAGTCTTATCCAAAATGTGTCTGGAATAAATTAAGTGGCTATGAGTAGTGTCAGGAATTGTGCAGCTGCAATTTTTTAGACAACTCAGGATTTCTAATATCTACGATGTGGCATGCAATTCCTTTAAAAATATAATATTTAAAATAGACCAGTCCAAACAATTTTCGTACAGATCTCTTTGTCCCATCGGATCGTTTTATTATGAAAGCCAGTAGCACACTTACGGAGCAAAACCATGGACTCGCTGCAGTGCAGAAGGAGGCCATCCGGCCAATCGAGACTTCACCGGCCCTCGAAAGAGCGTCCTGACCTTTGCCCAGTCATAAGAACATAAGAACATAAGAACTAGGAGCAGAAGTAGGCCATCTGGCCCCTCGAGCCTGCTCCGCCTTTCAATTAGATCATGGCTGATCTTTTGTGGACTCAGCTCCACTTTCCGGCCCGAACACCATAACCCTTAATCCCTTTATTCTTCAAAAAACTATCTATCTTTACCTTAAAAACATGTAATGAAGGAGCCTCAACTGCTTCACAGGGCAAGGAATTCCATAGATTCACAACCCTTTGGCTGAAGAAGTTCCTCCTAAACTCAGTCTTAAATCTACTTCCCCTTATTTTGAGGCTATGCCCCCTAGTTCTGCTGTCACCCGCCAGTGGAAACAACCTGCCCGCATCTATCCTATCTATTCCCTTCATAATTTTAAATGTTTCTATAAGATCCCCCCTCATCCTTCTAAATTCCAACGAGTACAGTCCCATTCTACTCAACCTCTCCTCATAATCCAACCCCTTCAGCTCTGTGATTAACCTAGTGAATCTCCTCTGCACACCCTCCAGCGCCAGTACGTCCTTTCTCAAGTAAGGAGACCAAAACTGAACACAATACTCCAGGTGTGGCCGCACTAACACCTTATACAATTGCAACATAACCTCCCTAGTCTTAAAATCCATCCCTCTAGCAATGAAGGACAAAATTCCATTTGCCTTCTTAATCACCTGTTGCACTTGTAAACCAACCTTCTGTGACTCATGTACTAGCACACCCAAGTCTCTCTGAACAGCGGCATGCTTTAATATTTTATCGTTTAAATAATAATCCCGTTTGCTGTTATTCCTACCAAAATGGATAACCTCACATTTGTCAACATTGTATTCCATCTGCCAGACCCGAGCCCATTCACTTAACCTATCCAAATCCCTCTGCAGACTTCCAGTATCCTCTGCACTTTTCGCTTTACGACTCATCTTAGTGTCATCGGCAAACTTGGACACATTGCCCTTGGTCCCCAACTCCAAATCATCAATGTAAATTGTGAATAATTGTGGGCCCAACACAGATCCCTGAGGGACACCACTAGCTACTGATTGCCAACCAGAGAAACACCCATTTATCCCAACTCTTTGCTTTCTATTAATTAACCAATCCTCTATCCATGCTACTACTTTACCCTTAATGCCATGCATCTTTATCTTATGCAGCAACCTTTTGTGTGGCACCTTGTCAAAGGCTTTCTGGAAATCCAGATATACCACATCCATCGGCTCCCCGTTATCTACTGCACTGGTAATGTCCTCAAAAAATTCCACTAAATTAGTTAGGCATGACCTGCCTTTAACGAACCCATGCTGCGTCTGCCCAATGGGACAATTTCTATCCAGGTGCCTCGCAATTTCTTCCTTGATGATAGATTCCAGCATCTTCCCTATTACCGAAGTTAAACTCACTGGCCTATAATTTCCTGCTTTCTGCCTACCTCCTTTTTTAAACAGTGGCGTCACGTTTGCTAATTTCCAATCCACCGGGACCACCCCAGAGTCTAGTGAATTTCGGTAAATTATCACTAGTCCATCTGCAATTTCCCTAGCCATCTCTTTTAGCACTCTGGGATGCATTCCATCAGGGCCAGGAGACTTGTCTACATTTAGCCCCATTAGCTTGCCCATCACTCCCTCCTTAGTGATAACAATCCTCTCAAGGTCCTCACCTGTCATAGCCTCATTTCTATCAGTCGCTGGCATGTTATTTGTGTCTTCCACTGTGAAGACCGACCCAAAAAACCTCTTCAGTTCCTCAGCCATTTCCTCATTTCCCATTATTACAACTCCCTTCTCATCCTCTAAAGGACCAATATTTACCTTAGCCACTCTTTTTTGTCTTATATATTTGTAAAAACTTTTACCGTCTGTTTTTATATTCTGAGCAAGTTTACTCTCATACTCTATCTTACTCTGCTTTATAGCTTTTTTAGTAGCTTTCTGTTGCCCCCTAAAGATTTCCCAGTCCTCTAATCTCCCAGCAATCTTTGCCACATTATATGCTTTTTCCTTCAATTTGATACTCTCCCTTATTTCCTTAGATATCCACCGTCGATTTTCCCTCTTTCTTCCGTCCTTCCTTTTTGTTGGTATAAACCTTTGCTGAGCACTGTGAAAAATCGCTTGGAAGGTTCTCCACTGTTCCTCAACTGTTCCACCATAAAGTCTTAGCTCCCAGTCTACCTTAGCTAGTTCTTCTCTCATCCCCTTGTAATCTCCTTTGTTTAAACACAAAACACTAGTATTTGATTTTACTTTCTCACCCTCCATCTGTATTTTAAATTCCACCATATTGTGATCGCTCCTTCCGAGAGGATCCCTAACTATGAGATCATGAATCAATCCTGTCTCATTACACAGGACAAGATCTAGGACCGCTTGTTCCCTCGTAGGTTCCATTACATACTGTTCTAGGAAACTATCGCGGATACATTCTATAAACTCCTCCTCACGGTTGCCTTGACCGACCTGGTTAAACCAATCGACATGTAGATTAAAATCCCCCATGATAACTGCTGTACCATTTCTACATGCATCAGTTATTTCTTTGTTTATTGCCTGCCCCACCATCTCGTTACCATTTGGTGGCCGATAGACTACTCCTATCAGTGACTTTTTCACCTTACTATTCCTGATTTCCACCCAAATGGATTCAACCTTATCCTCCATAGCACCGATGTCATCCCTTACTATTGCCCGGATGTCATCCTTAAATAACAGAGCAACACCACCTCCCTTACCATCCACTCTGTCTTTCCGAATAGTTTGATACCCTCGGATATTTAACTCCCAGTCGTGACCATCCTTTAACCATGTTTCAGTAATGGCCACTAAATCATAGTCATTTACGATGAGTTGTGCCACCAACTCATTTACTTTATTCCGAATACTACGAGCATTCAGGTAAAGTACACTTATGTTGGTTTTTTTTACCTCTGTTTTGAATCTTAACATCTCCAGTTTTATTCCTTTTGTTATTAGTGGACCTATTCACTGTGCTCCCCTCAGTCACTGTACCTTTTACTGTCGCCCTTATGGATTTCTGACTATGTCTTCTCTGCCGTGCACTTTTCCCCTTACTTCCTTTTGTTTCTGTCCCTGTTTTACTACCTTCCAACTTCCTGCATCGGTTCCCATCCCCCTGCCACATTAGTTTAATGTATCTATGTATCTTATCTATGTAACAGCACCTAAACTTTAGATGCTAAGGAACAAATTGGCTTGGCGAATCCACCTAACTTGCACATCTTTGGAATGTGGGAAGAAACCGGAGCACCCGTTAGAAACCCTGGCAGACACGGGGGAAGAATAGCAAACTCTACACAGACGGTCACCCAAGGCCTGAATTGAACCCAGGACCCTGAAACTGTGACATAGCAGTGCCGCCCTGTCACGAACAAACAAAACTATTTCTGCATCGAAGAAATTTCAGTTCATGAAATGATATGAAATGGCAGCAGGAGTAGGCCACTCTGCCCATCAAACCTGTCTTCTCATTAAATGAGATCGTGCATGACGTATTTTTGACCGCAACAGCACTTTATTGACTGTCTCCCCTCCGCCTTATTTGCCTTCTGTGGAATCACGTTTCTCTTCTTCTTATTCGTATCTCAGCGTTAACGTCTCAACAAAAATAAATGTTAGAAGGATCAATACTTAGTAGAAAGAAAAAATATATCAATGCTAAAATGTGCTATAATATCAAAGTTCTCCGCTTCGAAATGATGGCGGTTGCATGCAACTGTATTAAAATATGAAAATCCAATTTATTTTTTGCAGAAAAATTTGGAAAAGTTTCCCTTGTTCTAGAGGCATTGCTTTCCTATATTTGACATGACAAATATTAAACTAATATTTATTACTATATTTCGTTTGAGATACTTGCTTCTCTGAAATACAGAGCAACAGACATTTCAGCTTGAAAGATTTTCCAAATAACAAACCTCTAATTATTTAATTTGCCTGCCTCTCTCACCGTTGACGAGAATTCAAGTATTGCAAATAATTAAAACTGTCAAAGTTATTTTATTGGTAATAATGACCATATACTGGGTTAATTTCTCACTGTTCGCATTCAATTGGAATTTAAAAAACGGGGAAAGATCTATTCACTAACTCAAACTTTAAGGTGACATTAGACCCCGAATAATACACGTTCCAGGTTCTGGAAAAAAAAGGCAAAATATCATGAAGCGATTACAATATAAACTAAATTTTAGACAGTGCATTTAAGTCTCAGGCATCTGGTAAAGGCTTCAAGGTTCCCGTCGAGTGCTGCCAGAAATAAGATCAACACAGTGAATTTTACAATGGATCTCTGTAGACAATGTTAACATTGCTCTCTTTGTGTTTTCTATAGGACATCACGATCATTATGGATCAGGTAATTTACTGTGCTCACCAAAGTTAATGTCCGCCAGTTTAAACAGTAAATTTGCTGCAGAATAAAATAACAGGGAGTCCAGGGGATTATAACCACTGATCTGGTTATGGCCTGACCAGTATTTATTGCCTCTTCCCATACCATTTATTTCCGGAAGACACCTTTCCCTCAGTTCGGATTTTCAACGTTCCTATCCAAAACGAGTTTGAGCCAAAAATAGTATTTTGATGCAAAAACAGTTTGGATGCTGAACTAAATTGTTTGTGAAGCTCTATGCTTCGGCTGATCATACAAAACCATGGTGGTGTTATTCGGTGACGTTGACATGTGAATTTGCATTTGATTTCCAATGTACAAACTCCGAATATATAGACACCTAAGGGTCCTTGATGCTGCGACACAGCACTTTGCCACCGTGACTCCCTGGCATTAACAAAAACATCTATTTCTCAGTCGAAGAACTTGCACTTCATGAAATCATATGAAATCGCAGCAGGAGAAGACCACTCTGCCCATCAAGCCTGTTGTGTCATTATATAAAATCGTGGATGACCTATCTGTGATCGTAAATGCATTTTACTCACTGTCCCACCGAAGCCACCTTCTGTGCAATGTCGTTTCTGTTCTTCCTTTCGGTACCTCGGCGTTAACTACTTCGCAAAAATACGTGTTTAAAGGAAAAATATTACGTGGCAAGTAAAAAGGTATTAATGCTAAAATGAGTTAGATTATTAAATTTCTACGTTGCAAAATATGTCTGTTGTATGCACCTGTATTAAAAATATGAATATCACATTTATTTTCTGCAGAATAATTTGCAAACGATTCGCTCCATCTAAAGTATTTTTCTCAACAAATACTGAAGCACATAGAGTTTACTTTATTTCGCTTTAGATACTTGCTTCGCTGAAATGCCGAGCACAGACATCTTAGCTTGGCAGATTTTCCAAAAATCAAACTATAAATTATTTCATTTTTTATGCCTCTCACCATTGGCGAGAATTCAAGTATTGCACATAATCAATGCGGCCAAAGTTTTGTTAATAGTAATAATGTCCATGTGCATTGCTCGCGGTTCTCTTTCAATTGCAATTTTAAAAAATCTGTTAATTAAATCTAATGTTGAGCTGACGTAATTCCCCGGATGTTACACGTTCCAGCTTCTGCTGCCAAATATCACGACGGGATTTACATCTAAAATTAAATGTTAGCCACTGCATTTAAATATCGGGCATTTGGAAAAGCTTTCGAAGCTCCGAACAAGTGCTGCGAGAAATTAGATCAACTAGGTGGATTTTACAATCGATCTCTGTCGGCGAATCCTAAATTGCATTAACGTAGACAAGTTCCCGCTGCCGGGTGGGAGCTATCCCAGATTACTAAGGGAGTCAAGGAGAGCTTCGACTTTTTCAGATATCTTAACATCCCCGGCGACCACAGGCGAGGTTCCAGAAGACTGGATCAGAGACAATGTTGTTTCCTTGTTTGAGAAATGAAGCAGTCGTAACGCAGCAAGTTATAGGCCGGCGAGCCTGACATCAGCGGTGGGGATGCTTTGGAAAAGATACTGAGGGACAGGATACATGCACATTGGAGCAAAATTGTCCAGTTAGTGGCAAGCATCATGATTTTGTATGGGAAGATCACGTCTCACCATCGTAATTGAGTTTTTTGAAGACATAAGGAAGAACATTGATGAGTGACGGGCTACGGATGGAGTTTATATAGACTTTAGCAAGGCGTTTGACAAGTTCCCACATCGAAGACAGGAACGAAAACTAATATCACATGGGATGATGGGTGGGCTGGATAGATGGAAACAGAACTGGTTTGGAAAATAGCGGTGAAAAGATGTTTTTCAGAATGGTGATCTGTAAACAACTGGTGTTCCACAGGGAAAAGTGCTAGGCCCTGGGGACTTATCCACCTCAATATTTTTGCAGATTCCCAACACCTCGCCTTTTCGGATCTCAATGTGACCCAGATTATCTACACACCCTTCACCAGACTCAACGTCCACCAATTAGTTATCTTTGGTGAATACTGAAGCAAAGTAGTCAATCAGTCCCTCGCACATTTCCTCTGGCTCCACACATAGATTCCCTCAGCTGTCCTTCAGTGGGAAAACCCTTTCGCTGGCTACCCTCTTGCTTTTTATGTACGTGTAAAAAGCCTTGTGATTTTCCTTAAGCCCATTTGCCAATTACTTTTCGTGACCACTTTTCGTCCTCCTGACTCTTTGCTTAAGTTTCTTCCTACTTTCCTTATATTCCACATATGTTTCGTTTGTTCTCAGCCTTCGAGCCCTGACAAGTGCTTCGTTTTCGCTTTTGATGAGATCGACAATATCTCTCGTTATCCAAGTGTCCAGAAATTCGCTATATTTAATCTTCTTCCTCACAGGAACATGCTAGTCCTAAATTCCTTTCAACTGACATTTGAAAGCCTCCCGCATGTCAGATGTTGATTTGCTCTCAAACATCCGCCCGCAGTCTAGGTTCTTCAGTTCCCGCCTAATATTGTTATACTTATCCTTCCCCCAAGTTAGCACATTCACCCGAGGACCAATCTTTGACTTGTCCACCTGCACTTTAAATCTTATTGAATGGTGGTCAATGTTCCCGAAATGCTCTCTTACTGAAACATCTACCACCTGGCCGTGTTCATTCCCCAATACGAGGTCCAGTACAGCCCCTTCCCTAGTTGGACTATCTACATATTGTTTTAGGAAACCCACTTGGATGCTCTTTGCAAACTCTGGCCCGTCCAAGCCCCTTGTACTAAGTAAGTCCCAGTCAATATTGGGGAAGTTAAAGTATTCCATCACAACAATCCTGTTGCTTTTACTCCTTTGCAAAATCTATCACCTATCTGTTCCTCTATCTCCTCTCCTGCTGCCTGTTTGGGAGGCCTGTAGTAAACTCCCAACATTGTAACTGCACGCTTCTTATTCCTGATCTCTACTTGTAAAGCCTCGATGGCCTCGGAGCTGTCCTCCCGCAATACAGCTGCGATATTCTGCCTAACAGTAGCGCAACTCTTCCACCCCTTTTACGTCCCCCTCTATCCCGCCTGCAACATCTGAATCCTGGAATGTTTAGCTGCCAATCCTGTCCTTCCCTCAAACAGATCCCTTTAATGGCAACAGCATCATAGTTACGAATACTAATCCAAGATCTAAATTAATCTGCCTCACCTGTTATAATTCTTGCATTAAAACATATGAACTGCAGGTCACCAGTCCCGCTGTTTTCAGCAACATCCTGTCTGCTCTTCCTCAGAGCTATACTGGCTCTATTTCCAAGGTCAATTTTTTAACGTTCTCAACAATTGATCCGGTACCCATCCCCCAGCCATACTGGTTTAAACCCTCCCTTTGACACAAGCAAACCTAACGGCTAGGATATGTATGCCTCTTCAGTTTAGATGCACCACGTCCTTCTTGTGCAGGTCACACCTGCAGCGGAAGATCTCCCAGTGGTCCAGATCAATGAAACCCTCCCTACTACGCCAGCTGTTCAGCTCTATCTTTTTATTTCTAACCTATGTCGTTAGTATCAATATGTACCCATACCTGTTTTCTCTCCAACTTCAGTATGCCCCCTACCCGTTCTGAGACATCCTGGACCCTGGCACCAGGGAGGAAGGATACCATTCTTGAGTCACTTTCACGTCCACCGAAGCGCCCATCTCTGCCCCTGACGATAGAGCCCACTCTGACTATTTCTCTTCTGCGCTTTGACAATCCCTGCTGAACATAAGTGCTAGCCGTGGTGCCACTGCTCTGGCTGCTGATGTTTTCGCCTGATAGACTATTCCCCCAAAATTATCCAGAGCGGTGTACATGTTTGAGAGAGGGAGAACCACAAAGGATTCATGCACTGACTGTCTGACCCTTCTGGCTGTTACTCCATCTCGCCACCTGCACCTTGGGTGTGACCACATCTATATAATTGCTATCTATGACGATTTGGCTACCTGTATGCTCGTCAGTGCATCCAACTGCTGCTCCAACCAAACCATGCTGTCTGTGAGGAGCCCCGTTTGGGTGCACTTTCTGCAGATGAAGCCATCCGGAGCGCTGGAAGCCTCTCGGAAGTGCCAGAACTCACAGTCAGGATACTGCACCCCTCCAATTGACGTTGCGTTGTCTAATTAATACATTAAATTAAAACATATATATATTGTAAAGTTACTGTGAACTATATATTTCCTAGCAGTAGATTTATACTATAAATGTAGATGCTAAATACAGTACTCCCCGGTTTCTGGCTTATATACCCATCTGAAGTATGATTACGTAATGAATTAAGTTTAATTCGTTTAACAATGTTTAATTTTTAAATTTTGTGCAGATTACCTACCAGCCTATCACGTCACAACTTTTCTGTGACGTCACGTTTCAGTCACCCTCCCCCCCCCCCCCCGCCACCAGTCGGCTCAGTCAGAATAGCAGAATATCTATCACTTACCTGTTCCCAAGCTGTTCCCCGTCTCTCTCTCTCCCGCTCCAGAAAATGAAGGCATCTGGAACCTGGAGGTCAGATTTTATATCACCGACCTTCCCAGGGTGCTCTCTGTTTTTCTCTCTGCTTCGAGGAATGCACTCTGGATCTCTCCCTGTAAATTACGTTACAAAGCCAAACGAAAAAAACAGAACAGAAAGGGAAACAGCACCTACTCCCACTCCTCACTGAAGTGCCATACTGCCCCAAATTACCAAAGTCCAATTGCCACTCTGTCTGTGACTCACTCAGCATGTGTCACCTTTACAAACTGATGTTCTTTAAAAAAAAATTTTTGAGTACCGAATTATTTTTATGTCAATTAAGGGGCTTCTTTTTGTGGTTATACCACCTAACCTGTCCATGTTTGAAGTGGGGGTGAGACCCACGCGACACGGAGAGAATGTCCCAACTCCACACGGACAGTGACCTGGGTCCGGAATAGAATCTGGGTCCTCGGCACCGTGAGGCAGCAGTGCAAACAACTGCGCCACCGTGATGCCCTCATCCGAATGCAATTAACAAAAAACTGCATTCCTTGTTCATCAATCCATCTCCTATCCCTAAATCCATCTCACACGTTTCCATAATGCAGGAATATCTCAATCGGAGCTTCTTCTAATCATTTCTCACGTGTTAATAACCTTGCCTGTGTAAACTACATTGCACTGACTGTCAGATTCCGAAAATTGCCAGAGAAAAGTGATTGGTTATTTTAAACTTTAAAACGGAAGTATTTTAATATGTGCTTGAATCCTGTCACAGAGAAATGTTGTCTCTCTCAGATGACAGTTGTTCGGAAACATTGCGACATTGAGGTACCCCACGGACTGTAATTGGCCACATCTGTGGCAATTCCAAAATTTAAGATTAACTGATGTCTGTATTTGTGGATCCATCTCTGAAAATATATGAACAATTTGAACTTTCACTGTTTCTGTCTTTTCATCATTTACAAAGAACACGGTGCTATCATTTCTGTACACCATCTCACATTTCCCTCCACTAAACAACCGCACCAGTTCTGTCTATTCACGAAACATTAATATCTCTCTGCAACTTGATGTTTCCAGTCAAACCGAATAGGTCACAATTACACAGTCAATGTTTGCAATATTTAATGAATTAAGTTACTTACCAGGCACACCAATTACAGCAAGTATAAGGTAATAGATTTCTATCGCACGGTGAAATGTTTCAATCATTTTATATGTGAAGAAATCCTATCCCTTCGACCTGCAGATAGAACAAAGAACATACAACAGTACAGCACAGAACAGGACCTTCGGCCCTCGATGTTGTGCCGAGCAATGATCACCCTACTCAAACCCACGTATGCACCCTATACCCGTTACCCAACAACCCCCCCCCCCCCCCCCGCAACCTTACTTTTCGGACACTCCGGGCAATTTAGCATGGCCAATCCACCTAACCCGCATATCTTTGGATTGTGGGAAGAAACCGGAGCACCCAGAGGAAACCCACGCACACACGGGGAGGACGCGCAGACTCCGCACAGACAGTGACCCAGCCGGGAATCGAACCTGGGACCCTGGAGCTGTGAAGCATTTATGCTAACCATCATGCTACCGTGCTGCCCTTTATCTTTAATTTATCACAATTAAATTCTGGGATGTTACATTCCCAGAGACGGCATTATCTGCTGTTTGGGATGTCCACTGGGACAGCGAGTTTCCAAAATAATTGATGTAATTTCCAGTTGCTCGAACAAACAGATTGCAACAGCCTATTCCTATTCAGATGGGTTGGAATATAACTTATTGTTCATTACCCGCTTTCAAGATAGGAGCGGTGTTTAATTGAACAATTTTCATAATATTTAGTGAACACTTTTTCTCCTTTTTTTTCAATTTAAGGGACAATTTTTTCCATTTAAGGTGGCCAATCCACCTAGCCGGTACATCTTTTGGGTTGTGGAGTGAAACCCACACAGACATGGGAGCGGGGGGCGGGCGGAATGTGCAAACTCCACACGGACAGTCAGACAGAGCCAGGACCCTCGGCGCCATGAAGCAGCAGGCCTAACCCACTGCGCCACACTACTGCCGCCATATTCTAGCAAAAATGATTTAATAACTTCAAACATAATCCAGTAGGTTTGAAGTCCTTGACTTCCTCACCAACAGGTCGCAATCTGTCAGGATAGGCAAAAGCACCTCCTCCTCAACACCGGAGCCCCGCAAGAATGTGTGCTCAGTCCTTTACTGTAGTCCCGATACACACATGACTGTGTGGCAGGATATAACTCAAACTTAATCTGTAAGTTTTCAGATGATATGACAGTGGTGGGCCGTAGCTCAAACAACGACAAACGAATTACAGGAGGGCGATAAATTCAAAAACAACCTATCTCTAATTGGCGGACTTCAGGAAGCGTAGCAGGACACAAACATCCCCATCTGCATCAATGGCTCTGAAAGTGAAGATGGTTGATAGCTTTAAGTTTCTGGGGCCACCATCACCAACTCTCTGTCCCAGTCCACCCACGTTAATGCAACAGTCGAGAAAGCCCAAGAACGTCTCGACTTCCTACGGAAGAGAATGAAATTCGTCATGTCTGCATTGAATTTCAAAAACTTCTGCAGATGTGCCAGAGAAAGCATCCTGTCCAGCTGCATCACAGCCTGGCATGGCAACTGCTCGGCCCAAGATCGTAAGAAACTAGAGGATGGTGAACTCAGCTCAAAACATCGCACGAGTTTGCCACTCACACATTGATTCTGTAGACACGTCGCGTTCCCCAGGAAGGAAAACAGCATCATCAGAGACCCCTCCCATCCAGGCATTGCCTTCTTCTAGACCCTTCCATCAGACAGCAGTTACAGAAGTCTGACGTTCCGCACACCCAGACACAGGAACACCTTTTTTCCCCACAGCTACAAGACCCCTCAACGACTCCCCCTCAGACTGATCTGTCCCCTGTAAGGACACAATTCTCGCCGCTAGGTGCTGCCCTTGCTGATGCATTTGCGTTGTTTGGGCCCTTGTCCGGACTGAAACCAATCACTGTTGGTCGATGCATCGCTTGTCAAAGTTCACTGTTGATTATTCTTTTTGTCTACTATGTACGTACTGTGTAACTTCCCTCGGCCGCAGAAATATACTTTTCACTGTGCTTCGTTCCATCTGACAAAAAAATCAAATCAAATGGTTTGCACGCTGTTGTGTTAAGTCGACAGTCAGATTCCAAATGCCACAATGCACCTTTCAGGGTTAATCTATTGGTTCTGCTTGTTGAACCATTAATATTTCTGTGCAAATAAGATGGGATCTAGTATCCCTAAATCAACTTAAACCATACTAGATGATGGTTGAAGCAATTGCATAATCTTTGCTATAATGTTTTAATTATGGACCAAGCGTTACAGAATACCAAAGTATACCATGGAGTTCATCTGACGCACAACCTTTAATAGATTTTGGTTATGGGGAGCACAAAGGCCCAGTTTACAGGAGTGATGCTAAAATTATCTTTACACAAATTCAATGTAAATCCCATGAATCCAGTCAACATTTCATAAACAGACAGTAAATAGTTTATCAACTACCAACCCTGATAACCTGAGGGGCTGGTTTAGCTCACAAGGCTAAATCGCTGGCTTTTAAAGCAGACCAAGCAGGCCAGCAGCACGGTTCGATTCCCGTACCAGCCTCCCCGGACAGGCGCCGGAATGTGGCGACTAGGGGCTTTTCACAGTAACTTCATTGAAGCCTACTCGTGACAATAAGCGATTTTCATTTTCATTTCATAACCTCCCAAAAGATATATTAGTCTGTAGATAACCCTTAATAACTTTCCAAACAACATCCAGAAGTCAAAAAACTCTTTTAACAAATGCAGTAGGTTTGCATTCCTTGCACAAACACGTATTACTTTGAAATCATCAAGTGATCTGCAGACTTTCTTTAGGTTGCAGAAAGAGAGATCAATATAGACACCTGCTTGGTTTGAATGCAGCTGTGCAACTAAAAGCGAAACTGAACACAGAGCCAAAAAGAGCTTTCAGCGCCACCCACACATCACTGCAACCATTCGATAAAGCCGACTTCTCTGAAAGGGACATTCACATGATACCTCCCCCAAGAAAAAATAAATAAACCATCAACCTTAAGGTGTTTTCATTTTTCGCCTTTTCAATTTCCTTTAAGAAATATTGACAGTGAATATACTGTTTTTAACAAAACAAAACACGCAAACATTTATAATAACAGACTCCATTTTAGTCCACCTTCCACCACCGAACCTGCTTCTCTTCGTCACATTCGTGACAAAGCACCGGCTATCACGTTTTCTCGTACTGCCACATGTATTATTTTTAATTAAAATTGCTGTAACAATAAACTCCATCGAAACAGTCTTGCATTGTTATTCCCGAATCGCTCCAAAACGTCAATGCACTGTGATCAGCATATATAATTGTGTCAGACGAATTGTTGGTAATGTAAATTTGAACATGTTGCAAAGGAAGCACCAAGCTCAAAGTCTCCTTCAGAATCTTTGAAGACTTTATCTGGTGCTAATTTAATTTCATCGAAAAATAACCAATAGGTTATCTACTCTTTCGTTGACTTCGTGTAACAGCATAGCACTTGCACCCACATCACTCGCATCAACAGCCACTTTGAACGGTTTTTATAATTTGGGGTGGCCAACACAGGAGCTATGGTTACAAACATCCTTCAGGCAGTCGAATGCCTTTTGACACTCTGCTGCCCAGTTAACTTTGCTACGGATCTTTAGCAAGTCCGTCAGTGGAGCAACCGCAATGCTAGGATTCTGCTCAAATTTCCGGTAAATCCCACACATGTCTAGAAATCGCATTATTTCCTTTCGTGTCCAGGGCATTGGAAACTCCCAATAAATTGGGTTTTCACATCTCGGGGGACCAATCGACCTGTCCGATTGTATGGCCAAGAAAAGTGATGTGGGCTTTTCCAAATTCACTTTTGGCTAAGTTTACCACCGATCCCGCCTCCTGAAGTCTATCGAATAACTCCATCAGATGCTTGAAATGGTCTTTTCATGTCTGACTGAAAATTACCAGATCGTCGAGGTCGACTGCACAATTGGATAATATTGAAACTACTTTGTTAGTTAACCGTTGAAATCTGGCTGGGGCGTATTTCATGCCAAATGGCATAACTTTGAACTGGTATACACCATCCGGAATCACAAAAGCTGAAATCTCCTTTGCCCTTTCGGATAAAGGTATCTGCCAGTAATCCTGAAGTAAGGACAGTTTGGAAATAAAAAAATGATTGTCCCACTTTCTCAATGCAATCCTCCAAACGTGGAATAGGATATGAGTCCGTGTTTTTTACTCCATTAAGCTTTCTGTAGTCCACATGATTTCGGTACCATCACTATGGGTGAGCTCCATTGGCTGCAACACAATTCAATTATGCCATTTTTAAGCAAACTTTCAATTTCCTTGTTAACTTGTGCCAATTTTAAAGTGTGAAGTCCCTGGCCTGCTGCAATGTTTCCGTGACGTTCAATGCAAACTTGAACAACATTTAATCGTCCTGTGAGGCACGCTACAGCCTTCTGGTCTCAATATCGAATTCAACAACTTCAGATGATTAGCTCTACCCCACCTCGACCCATTTGATTTCATCCCATTTCATTTGAACTGTATTTTACATTTTTTTCTTCCTTGTCTTTCTTAATATATAGCTAAACACCCCCATCTTATCGACCTTTCCTCAGCCTTTTTCTTCTTTGCTTCCCCCTTCCTCTCCCCCCTCATCTACAGTTCACAGTTTCTCTACTGTTTTGCCTTTCACATCTTTTGTTCTCTATGGGAACTTGCATTAGCACGCTTTCCCCTTGGTTTCTGTGGCCATTTGCACCCGGTTTCCCTGGGTTTCTGTGGCTATGACTCATCTTTCATTCTCCCTCCACAGCATAACTATTTACCACTTTTTCTGTCTAGTTATCTTTGACAAATGGTCATCGGACACGAAAAGTTCGCTCTTTTCTCTCCCTACAGATGCTGCCAGACCTGCTGAGATTTTCCAGCATTTTCTGTTTTGTTTCATTTCCAGTATCCTCGGCAATTTTATTTTGTCCACTGTATCTGTCACTTTCAAGTAACGTGGTGCGAGGTCTAGACAGTCCATGTGAATTTCTGATGTTTGATCTATCAGATTCTGCTGTGTAAAGGAAACTTACAAGATACTGCGAGGCTTGGAAATAGTGCAAGTGGACAGGATGTTTCCACTTGTGGGAAAAATCTATAACCAGAGGACACCATCTCAGACGAAAGGGTCGATCCTTTAAAAGAGTTTTAAATATCAATTTAAAATACCCAATTTTTTTTTCCCAATTAAGGGGAATTTAACGTGGCCAATTAACCTAAATCTTTGAGTTGCGGGGGCGAAACCCACGCAAACACGGGGAAAATGTGTGAACTCCACACGGACAGTGACCCGGCCTGGATAGAGTGGACGTGAGGAGGGTGTTTCCATTTGTAAGAAAAACTAGAAGTAGAGGACACCATCTCAGACTAAAGGGATGATCCTTTAAAGCAGAGGTGAGGAGGAATTTCTTCAGCCAGAGGGTGGTGAATCTGTGGAACTCTTTGCCGCAGAAGGCTGTGGAGTCCAAGTCACTGAGTGTCTTTCAGATAGAGATAGTTGGGGTACTGATTAATAAAGGGATCAAGGGTTATGGGGAGATGGCAGGAGAATGGTAGGAGAAAATTATCAGCCATGATTGAATGATGGAGCAGACTCCATGGGCCGAGTGGTCTAATTGTGCTCCGATGTCCTATTGTCTTATGCACCTGTCCAGTATACCTGTCAGTTTTAGTAAACACTGTGCACGGACCATATGAATTTCTGACGTTTGATCGGATTGTGCTGTGTAAAGGTGACTTCTCCACTGTACCTGTTAGTTTCAGTTAACATGGTGCGGATGCTACATGGTCCATGTGAATTTCTGATCTTTCATCTATCAAATATGGTGTATAAAGTTGACTTAACCACTTAACTGTCAGTTTCGGTAAACATAACAGAGTGACAGTTAACTGTCATGACCTAAAGGCACTGACTGGAACTGTTTTAGTCCGAAGTACCAGGTTGCGGGGAGTCGTCAGCTCAGGCCTATTTAAAAGAGCAATTCTAAACTCACCCCCAGTGAGCCAGAGAAGACACAACCAGAGTGAGACATCGAAGAGTGAGTTTGGGATTTTGAAGCAAGGTGGGAATTCGAGGCTGGGTGGAGAATCCCTTTAATCCCTTCGTTTGTTGCACTAATTTCCAGGGAGTTGAGTCACAGGAAAGGCAGAATAGCGCTTCATATTTGGAGCAGAGCTGAGCGGGAGAAATCTGGACTGCAGTCTGATGAGGAAGGGCATTTGTGTTTGTGTCTGTGTCTATCCGTGTTTTCAAATTGGGTTGGGTGGGGGGCAAAGTGACATCACAGTACAACTATTAGTATTCACAACATTCACATTTTACAGTAAAAATGTTGGGGCAGGGACCACATAGTTAATCGTGACTTAACCTCATAACAGTTTATGTGATTACTTTGAATTAATTAATAAATTAACTAGTGCTGGAATGTCACTCTAACTGTATGATGTGTGAGATCCGTGACGTTTCCAGCATTCCGGTCGACTACGTCTGCAGCAAATGTAACCAATGCAATCTCCTCACGGAGAGCGTGGTTCAGTTGGAGCAACAGTTGAATGAATCGAGGAACATACAGGTGGAAGGACGCGTCAGATATGAGTCATAGAGACGTGGGTCACACCCAAGGTGAAGACAGACAGATGGATGACCGTTAGAAGGGGCTAGCAGTCAGTTACACCATTCTGGATAAGATGGGAGGGAACCTTCCAGGGTCGAACGTTTTAATAACTTAGAACCCAATTATTTTTTTCCAATTATGGGGCTATTTAACATGGCCAATCCACCTAATCTTTGGGTTGTGGAATTGAAACCCACGCAGACACGGGAGAATATGCCAACTCCACACAGACAATGTCCCAAAGCCGTGTTCGAACCCGAGTCCTCGGCACCGTAGGCAGCAATGCTAACCACTGTGCCACGTGCCGCCCCTCTTTCAAGGTAGCCTGAATAGTGGCACCAAAACTTGCTCTGATGCTCAGCAGAGGAGGGCAAAGTGCATGCAATAGAGTTGTTATTATTTTCAGAATCATAGAATTTATAGTGCAGAAAGATGCCATTCGGCACATCGAATCCGCATCGGCCTTGAAAAGAACATTCTATTTTAGCCAACATCTCCCCCTTATCCCCATAAGACAGGAATCCCACCTAACCTTATTGGACACGAATGGCAATTTAACATAGCCAATCCGCCTATCCTGCACATCTTTGGACTGTGGGAGGAAACCGGAGCACTCAGAGGAAACCGACGCAGGCACGGTCAGAACGTGCAGACTCCTCAAAGACAGGGACCCAAGCCGGGAATCGAACCTGGGACCCTGGAGCTGTGAAGCAGCTGTGTTAAACATTATGCTGCAGTGCAGAAGTGAGATAGTTAAAGGGGACTATATAGTCAGTGGTTCAGATCGGCGCTTCTGCGGACGGGAAAGAGACTCCATTACGGTAAGTTGCCTCCCTGGTGCAAGGGTCGAGGAAGTCTCTGAACGAACACAGGACTTCCTGAAAGGGAGGATTAACAGTTAGAGTTCGCAGCACACATAGATACTAACGACAGAGGCAGATAGCGTGATGATGTCCTGCAGGAGGAGTTAATGGAGTTGGGCAATAATCTACAAAGCAGGGCTTCTTGGTTTGTAATCTCTGGATTACTCCCTGTGCCACGCGCCAGGGAATCTAGAAATAGGAGGATAGTGCAGCTAAATACGTGGCTAAACTGTTGGTGTAGGAGGGAGGGTTTCTGATTTATGGACCACTGATATCGCTTTCGGGGCAGGTATGTCGTGTACAAGAAGGACGGGTTGCATTTAAATTGGAGGGGCACCAATATCCTGGCTGGGAGGTTTGCTGGATCCACGCGGGAGGGTTAGCACGGCTCTAGAATGGCAGAGAGATGGGAACGAGAACGCTAGCATGGGTGTAATAACGAAAGGGAAAGAGATAACAAAAACACGATAGGAACATTACCCTTTCTTCTCAAACGCAGTGGTTGTAAGTGTATTTTGTTCAACACCGAAGTATAGTGGGTCAGGCAAATGAACGTAGAACACTTATTAGAACTTGGAATTATGATGTTGTGGTTATCACAGGAACATGGTTAAACGAAGGGCAGGATTGGCAGCTAAACGTTGGGTGATATAGATGATTCAGCAGAGATAGAGGGAGATGTATAAGGTGTGGGGGAGTAACATTACCAGTTAGGGAGAATATTATAGCCCTACCGGCGGAGGACATGTTGGAGGGCTCACACAATGAGCCAATATGTGAAGTGCTCAAGGAGAGGAAAGGGCCAATCACAATGTTCGGCGTTTATTACACCCACCCCTCCCCCAACTGCAAGCGAGAAAATGAGGAGCGGAGCAGTTGAGCGGTTTTGGATAGTTGCAAAGTAACAGGGCTGTTGTGGTTGGGAATTTTTATTTCCCATATATTAAGCGCATAAGAACATAAGAACAAGGATCAGGAGTAGGCCATCTGGCCCGTCGAGCCTGCTCCGCCATTCAATGAAATCATGGCTGATCTTTTGTGGACTCAGCTCCACTTTCCGGCCCGAACATCACAACCATTAATCTCTTTATTCTTCAAAAAACTATCTATCTTCTCCTTAAAAACATTTAATGATGGAGCCTCGACTGCTACACTGGGCAAGGAATTCCATAGATTCACAACCCTTTTGGTGAAGAAGTTCCGCCTAAACTCAGTCCTAAATCTACTTCCCCTTATTTTGAGGCTATTTCCCTAGTTCTGCTTTCACCGGCCAGTGGAAACAACCAGCCCGCATCTATCCTATCTATTCCCTTCATAATTTTAAATGTTTTTATAAGATCCCCCTTCATCCTTCTAAATTCCAACGAGTCCAGTCCCAGTATACTCAACCTCTTCTCAAAATCCAACCCCTTCAGCTCTGGGATTAACCTAGTGAATTTCCTCTGCACACCCACCAGTGCCAGTACGCCCTTTCTCATGTAAGGAGACCAGACTGAACACAATACTCCAGGTGTTGCCTCACTAACACCTTATACAATTGCAGCATAATCTCCCTAGTCTTAAACTCTATCCCTCTAGAAATGAAGGACAAAATTCCATTTGCCTTCTTAATCACCTGTTGCACCTGTAAACCAACTTTCTGTAACTCATTCACTAGCACACCCAGGTCTCTCGGCACAGCGTCATGCTTTAATATTTTATCGTTTAAATAATAATCCCGTTTGCTGTTGTTCCTACCAAAATGGATAACCTCACATTTGTCAACATTGTATTCCATCTGCCAGACCCTAGCCCATTCACTTAACCTATCCAAATCCCTCTGCAGACTTCCAGTATCCTCTGCACTTTTCGCTTTACCACTCATCTTAGTGTCATCTGCGAACTTGGACACATTGCCCATGGACCCCAACTCCAAATCATCTATGTAAATTGTGAACAATTGTGGGCCCAACACGCATCCCTGAGGGACACCACTAGCTACTGATTGCCAACCAGAGAAACACCCATTAATCCCTACTCTTTGCTTTCTATTAATTAACCAATCCTCTATCCATGCTACTACTTTACACTTAATGCCATGCATCTTTATCTTATGCAGCAATGCTTTGTGTGGCACCTTGTCAATGGCTTTCTGGAAATCCAGATATACCACATCCATTGGCTCCCCGTTATCTACTGCACTGGTAATGTCCTCAAAAAAATCCACTAAATTAGTCAGGCACGACCTGCCCTTTATGAACCCATATTGCTTCTGCCCAATGGGACAATTTCAATCCAGATGCCTTGCTATTTCTTCCTTGATGATAGATTCCAGCATCTTCCCAACTACCGAAGGTAAGCTCACTGGCCGATATTTTCCTGGTCTCTGCTAATTTTGCTAATTTCCAATCCACCGGGACCACCCAAGAGTCTAGTGAATTTTGGTAAATCATCGGTAGTGCATCTGCAGTTTCCCTAGCCATCTCTTTTAGCACTCTGGGATGCATTCCATCAGGGCCAGGAGACTTGTTTACCTTTAGCCCCGTTATCTTGCCCATCACTACCTCCTTAGTGATAACAATCCTCTCAAGGCCCTCACCTGTCATAGCCTCATTTCTATCAGTCACTGGAATGTTTTACATAGAATTTACAGTGCAGAAGGAGGTAATTCGGCCCATCGAGTCTGTACCGGCTCTTGCAAAGAGCATCCTACGAAGGTCAACACCTCCACCCTATCCCCATAACCCAGTAACCCCACCCAACACTAAGGGCAATTTTGGACACTAAGGGCAATTTATCATGGCCAGTCTACCTAACCTGCACATCTTTGGACTGTGGGAGCAAACCGGAGTACCCGGAGGAAACCCACGCACGCACGGGGGGATATGCAGACTCCGCAGAGACAATGACCCAAGCCGGAATCGAACCTGGGACCCTGGAGCTGTGAAGCGATTGTGCTATCCACAATGCTACCGTGCTGCCCTTGCTATTTGTGTCTTCCACTGTGAAGACCGACCCAAAAAACCTGTTCAGTTCCTCAGCCATTTCCCCATCTCCCATTATTAAACCTCCCTTCTCATCCTCTAAAGAACAAATATTTACCTGAGCCACTCTTTTTTGTTTTATATATTTGTAAAAACTTTTACTGACTGTTTTTATATTTTGAGCAAGTTTACTCTCATACTCTATCTTCCTCTTCTTTATAGCTTTTTTAAGTAGCTTTCTGTTCCTCCCTAAAGATTTTCCAGTCCTCTAATCTCCCACCAATCTTTGCCACTTTGTATGCTTTTTCCTTCAATTTGATACTCTGCCTTATTTCCTTAGATATCCACGGTCGATTTTTCCCTCTTTCTGCTATCCTTCCTTTTTATTGGTTTAAACCTTTGCTGAGCACTGTGAAAAATCGCTAGGAAGGTTCTCCACTGTTTCTCAACTGTTCCATCATTAATTCTTTCCTCCCAGTCTACCGTTGCTAGTTCTTCTCTCATCCCACTGTAATCTTCTTTGTTCAAACACAAAACATTAGCATTTGATTTTACTTTCTTACCCTCCCTCTGTATTTAAATTCCACCATATTGTGATCGCTCCTTCCGAGAGGATCCCTAACTATGAGATCATGAATCAATCCTGTCTCATTACACAGGACAAGATCTAGGACCGCTTGTTCCCTCGTAGGTTCTATTACATACTGTTCTAGGAAACTATCGCGGATACATTCTATAAACTCCTCCTCAAGGTTGCCTTGACCGACCTGGTTAAACCAATCGACATGTAGATTAAAATCCCCCATGATAACTGCTGTCCCATTTCCACATGCATTACTTATTTCTTTGCTTATTGCCTGCCCCACCATAACGTTACTATTTGGTGGCCGATAGACTACTCCTATCAGTGAATTATGCGCCTTACGATTCCTGATTTCCACCCAAATGGATTCAACCTTATCCTCCATAGCACCGATGTCATCCCTTACTGCTGCCCGGATGTCATCCTTAAATAACAGAGCAACACCACCTCCCTTACCATCCAAATAGTTTGATACCCTCGGATATTTATCTTCTACTCGTGAATATCCTTTAACCATGTTTCAGTAATGGCCACTAAATCATATTCATTCACGATGATTTGCGCCATCAACTCATTTACTTGATTCGGAATACTACGAGAATTCAGGTAAAGTACACTCATGTTGGTTTTTTTTACCTCCGTTTTGAATCTCAACATCTCCAGTTTTATTCCTTCCAGTATTACTGGGCCTATTCACTGAGCTCTCCTTAGTCGCTGTACCTTGTACTGTCGCCCATTTTGATTTTTGACTATGTAGTCTCTGTCTTGCACTTTCCCCCTTACTTTCTTTTGCTTCTGTCCCTGTTTTGCTACCTTCCAACTTCCTGCATCGGTTCCCATCCCCCTGCGACAATAGTATAAACCCTCCCCAACAGCTCTAGCAAACACCCCCCCCCCCCCCGCCTCGGAGATCGGTTCCAGTCCTGTCCAGGTGTAGACCGTCCGGTTTGTACTGGTCCCACCTCCACAAGAACAGGTCCCAATGCCCCAGGAATTTGAATCCCTCCCTCTTGCACCATCTCTCGAGCCACGCATTCATCCTATCTATGCTGACATTTCTACTCTGACCAACTCGTGGCACTGGTAGAAGTCCTGAGATTACTACCCTTGAGGCCCTACTCGTTAGTTTAACTCCCAACTTCCTGAATTCAGCTTGTAGGACCTCATCCCGTTTTTTTACCTATATCGTGGGTGCCTATGTGCACCACGACAGCTGGCTGTTCACCCTCCCCCCCCTCAGAATGTCCTACAGCCGCTCCGAGAAATCCTTGACCCTTGCACCAGGGGGGCAACATACCATCCTGGAGTCTCGATTGCGTCCATAGAACCGCCTGTCTATTCCCCTTACGATCGAGTCCCCTATCACTATTATCTTGCCATTTTTCTTCCTGCCCTGCTGCGCAGAAGAGCCAGCCACGGTGCCATGAACCTTCCCCTGCTGAGCCACCTCCCCCAACAGTATCCAAAGCGGTATGTCTGTTTTGCAGGGTGATGACCGCAGGGGACACCTGCACTGCCTTCATACTCTTGCTCTGTCTTTTGGTTACCCAATACGCCAAACGTGCTAACCACGACCTCCTCAGCATCGCGGATGCTCCAAAGTGAGTCCATCCGCAGCTCCAGAGGCGCTAGGCGGTCTAACAGGAGCTGCAACTGAACACACTTCTTGCACGTGAAAGAGCCAGGGACAGTGGACGTGACCCTGAGCTCCCACATCGCACACGAGGAGCATGACACGGGTCTGGGATCTCCTGCCATGTCTTAATCCTTAGGTAAACGTATACAACTACAATTTCAAAATAAAAATAAATAAATTAGACAATGAAAAGAAAAACTACTTACCAGCGTTCAAAAGCACTTCCGAAAAATCACCTTCTCTCACTCTGGACCGAATTACCTCACTGCACCAAATTACCAAGTTGCAATTCCCACTCTGGATGTGCTAACTCCGGATGTTTCTCCTTGACAAGCGCAAGCTTACTGAACGCGCTTTCTGTCTGTCTTTTATGCAGACCTCAGCTAAACGATGACTCAAAACTATCTAAACTTCAAAGAGAAGAATACAATGTGCACCTTTGTGCCCCTAAACAGGCCTCAGGTGACTGACAGATAACTGCCTTTCAGAAATTAGGGTGGGGGCAGCTTCAGCCAATCAGACACTAAGCTACACACTGCACTTTTAACTGAAAAACAGCAGAATTAGATTTACCACTTACCTTTCCTGATTACCTCGCTGCACCAACTTACCAAGTTGCAATTCCCACTCTGGATGTGCTCACTCTGGCTGTGTCTCCCTGACAAGCCCAAGCTTACTGAGTGCGCTTTATGTCTGTCTTTTATGCAGACCTCAGCTAAGCAATGACTCAAAACTACCTATTACTATTGACTGGGACTCACTTAGTGCCAGGGGTTGGACTCAAGCAGACTTAATAAGATGTATCCAGGAAATCTTCTTGATGCAATATGTCGATAGTCCAACTTGGGAAGGGGCAGTACTGGATCCGGTATTGGGAAATGAGGTGGTTCAAGTTCTAGTAGGGGAACATTTTGGGAGTAATGACCACAGTTCCGTACGGTTTAGTGTACTTTTGGGCAAGAATGAGCGTAACCCTCGCGTTAAGATGCAAAACTGGGGAAAGACAAATGGCGATAACATGAGACAGGAATGGAAACATTTGGATTGGGTGCGGCTGTTGGATGGTAAAAAACATCGGGCACGTGGGAGTCTTTCAAGTGGCAGTTGATAAGGATTTAGGAAGGTCACGTTCCTGAAGGAACAAAGGATGAGTAAGGCAAATTTAGAGAGCCTTGAACAAGGAGGGATATTGTGAACAATGTCAAAACAAAAAGAAAACTTGTACGGTCCAGAAGTGTGGGAGCAGTCGAAACCTTTGAGGAGTATAAAGAAAGTGAAAAGGTATTGAAGCGGAAAATTACGATGGCTAGGAGGGGTCAAGTAATGTCCTTGGGAAGTGGGATTAAGGTGAATCTCAAAGATTTTTATTCATATGTAAAAAAACAAGAGGGTAGCCAGGGAATGGATTGAACCACTTAAGGGCAGTCGGGGAATCTATGTATTGAGCCAGAGGAAATGGGCTCGGTACAAAATGAATACTTTGCATCAGTGTTCACCACAAAAAGAGGCTTTGAAACGAATCTTGGGTCGGGTGTGTGGACAGCCTAGATCATGTTAGCATAGAAAAGGAGGAGGTATTGCGTCTTTTAAAATATATTAAGGTCGATAAGTCTCCTGAGCCGAATGTGATTTACCCCAGAATACTGAGGGAAGCAAGAGAGGAAATTTGCTCGGGCCTTCACTGACATCATTGTTTCTTGTTGACGACATGTTATATCCCAAGGACTAGAGAATAGCTAATGTGGTACTGCTGTTTAAGAAACGTAGCAGGGATAATCCTGTAAACTAGAGGCCGGCAAGCCTCACGTCACTAGCAGTTAAATTATTGTAGAGAATACTGAGGGACAGGATTCATACACTTTCGAAATAAATGGACTCATAAGTGATAGACAGCATGGTATTCTGAAGAGGAGGTCGTGCCTCACTAACATGATCGAGATTTTTAAGGAGATGACAAAGATGATTGATGAATGGGTGGTAGATGCTGTCTACATGGACTTCAGTAAAGCCTTTGCATACTGATTGCATACTCATTGCATACTGATACAAAAGGTGAAGTCACACTGCATCAGAGGTCAGGTGGTAAGATAGATAGATGGCTCGGTCACAGAAGGCAAAGGGTAGCAGTAGAAGCGTGTTTTTCTGAATTGAATGTGGTGACTCGTGGTTTTCCACATGGATCTGTTCTGCGGCCTAGTTTGCATGTGGTATACATAAACAATTAGGAGGAAAATGTAGCCGGCCTGATGAGGAAGTTCACGGACGACACCAAGGTTGGTGGAGTGGCAGATAGCATTTCGGATTGTCTGAAGATACTGCAGGACATAGATAGGTTGGAGACTTCTGCAAAGAAATGGCAAATATAGTTTAATCCGGACAAATGTGAGGCAATGTACTTTTGTAGGTCGAAAATAGAGGGGAAAGATACCGTAAATGGCAAAACCCTTTCGAATTTAGAGAGTCAGAGAGATTTGGACGTGCAGTCCACAGATCTTTGAAGGTGACAACGCAAGTGAGCGAGGTGTTCGCTAAAGCACATGGAATGCTTGCCTTCATTAGAAAGGGCATCGAATATAAACACTGGTAAGTCATGTGACTGTTGCATAGACATGTAAGCCCGCACTTGGAATATTGCGCACAATTCTGTTCGCCACATAACCAAATGGATGTCGAGAGAGTGCAGAAAATGTTTACCACAAAGTTGTCTGGTTTGGAGGGTGTTAGCTATTTAGAGAGGCTGAATAGATTCGGACTGTTATCATTAGAAAAACGGAGCTTAATGGGTGATGTCAAAGAGGTCCACGAAAATATGAAGGGGCAGGATACAGTGGATGAGCAGGCACTCTTTCCTCAGGTTAGTCACCAGGAGACATAGTTTAATGTCCTCAGGGCAAAGGTAAGGGGAGATGTGCGAGGCAGTTTTTTTTACACAGTGGGTGGTGAGTGCCTGGAACGCGTTGCCAGGGGAGATTGTGGAAGCAGATATATTAACGTTTTTCAAAAGGCATCTTGACAAACACATGGAGAAGATGGGTTACGGCAGAAGGAACTGCTGTGTCTTTTGGCAAAGATAGGTAGCATAACCGATATAGGCTTGGTGGGCTGATGGGCCTGTTCCAGTGCTGTATTGTTCTTTGTTCTTTCTTCGTTGTTCTTTGTTCTTTGCTCTGCTCTTTGTAAAGGTTCGGGTACCACACGGTCCATATTAATTTCTGATGTTTGACCACATTGAGTTGTTTAAAGGTGACTTGTCCACTGTGCCTGTCTGCTTCAGTTAATTACTGTGCGGGTGCAACATGGTCTATGTGAATTCATGATGTGGTGTATACGGATTTCAGCAAGGCGTTTGATAAGGTTCCCCACGGTAGGCTATTGCAGAAAATAAGAAAGTATGGGATTGAAGGTGATTTAGCGATTTGGATCAGTAATTGGCTAGCTGAAAGAAGACAGAGGGTGGTGGTGGTTGATGGCAAATGTTCATCCTGGAGTTCAGTTACTAGTGGTGTACCGCAAGGATCTGTTTTGGGGCCACTGCTGTTTGTCATTTTTATAAATGACCTGGAAGAGGGTGTAGAAGGATGGGTTAGTAAATTTGCAGATGACACGAAGGTCGGTGGAGTTGTGGATAGTGCTGAAGGATGTTATAGGATACAGAGGGACATAGATAAGCTGCAGAGCTGGGCTGAGAGGTGGCAGATGGAGTTTAATGCGGAAAAGTGTGAGGTGGTTCACTTTGGAAGGAGTAACAGGAATGCAGAGTACTGGGCTAATGGCAAGCTTCTTGGTAGTGTAGATGAACAGAGAGATCTCGGCATCCAGGTACATAAATCCCTGAAAGTTGCCACCCAGGTTAATAGGGCTGTTAAGAAGGCATATGGTGTGCTCGCCTTTATCAGCAGGGGGATTGAGTTTCGGAGCCACAAGGTCATGCTGCAGCTGTACATAACTCTGGTGCTGCCGCACCTGGAGTACTGCGTGCAGTTCTGGTCACCACATTATAGGAAGGATGTGGAAGCTTTGGAAAGGGTTCAGAGGAGATTTACTAGGATGTTGCCTGGTGGGAAGGTCTTGCGAGGAATGGCTCAGGGACTTGAGGTTGTTTTCATTAGAGAGGAGAAGGCTGAGTGGTGACTTAAAAGATAGTCAGAGGGTTAGATAGGGTGGACAGTGAGAGTCTTTTTCCTCGGATGGTGATGACCAACACGAGGGGACATAGCTTTAAATTGAGGGGTGATATATATAGGACAGATGTCAGAGGCAGTTTCTTTACTCAGAGAGTAGTAGGGGTGTGGAACGCCCTGCCTGCAACAGTAGTAGACTCTCCAACTTTAAGGGAATTTAAGTGGTCACTGGATAGACATATGGATGAAAATGGAATAGTGTAGGTCAGATAGGCTTCAGATGGTTTCACAGGTCGGCGCAACATCGAGGGCCGAAGGGCCCGTACTGCGCTGTAGTGGTCTCTGTTCTATGAACGCCGGCCTCCAGCTCCTCTGTGGCTGGGCGAATGTCTCTCATATCACTGTTGGGTCTAGGGCGGTCCGCATTGCTATGAGGCCGGAATGGGCGTTCCAAAGCTGGATGAAATGGGCTACTGGGGGATCCCTGCTCAACCAATATACTGATCGTGATGCTGGCCTGTACACGGAGCAAAGATACTGCTTTTTCTTTAATGGCACAGCGACGAATGTTTTGTCACCCCCATTTCCCCGCCAAATTGCTATCGGGACTCTCGTCCCTACCACAGTCCCCTGCCCCACTGAGTGGGTACTGCACCATCAATTGGCGCGCCGGTCAGTCTCAGCCGAATTCTGCGAAGGTTGGATGAAACCTCAGGTCCTAGCACCCAACCGGGGCCACTCAGCCGGATGGGGAATTCTGAGCGCCTTGACACTGGGGGGTGTGGGGGGTTCCTTGGCGGTCATCGATAGGAATTATTTTATTTGCGGCCTTACAATCCTGGGAAACGAGACCTTGGGGGCCCTCGGGGCAATAACAAAGGAACTATCTCAACTGCGGTTGTTTGCCATGCAGAAACGGTATGCTCTTTACTATCGTCTGGCTCGTGAATGTGGGGTATGCGCCATAGTGCAGGGTAAGTGTATCATGGGAGTTCAAAATTGAACCGCTAACATCACTACATTTATGGACCGCATATGGGACCACCTGGACGGTATGCAGGACCCTGGCTCTTGGGGTAGCTGGGGATTCGGAGGTTGGAAAGATTGGTTGATAAATATGGCCATGTGGCACTCGGCTGTATCTTTGTGGGCCTGGCCATCCTTAAATGCGTGATAGTTAAAATGCAGGATGCGCTGGAACAGATAGCCGCCCCTAGAGTCTTGGCTGTTCGGATCCACGAGGATGCGGCGGATGATGGGGTGCTGCAACAGGAATTAGAAATACAGCGACGAATGTTCCTAGATGAGGGGCCGTGACTGCGGCTTGAACCGATAGGTTATCATGAAATGATAAAAGGAGGGAATGAAGAAATGAACAAATGAATGTGATAAAAAAATAGGATTATTAGTTAAAATAGTATAGATAATAGGGCCGGTCCGATGGTAGTGAGCTCACAGACAAAGAACAAAGGAATTTAGCAAAGCCTGGCTAGAGACCCTTGGGGGAGGGTAGCCTCATGGAGAGAATGGTGAAAAGGATGCTGGGTAACAAGGGCCCCCGGATTGAGAAATGCAAAGTGACCAGGATATATGGCCAGGTCAGGAGGTGTATAGAATGACCAATGGGAAGCTTATATGTGAATCTTACTGTGATTTTGAATATATCTGTAGAGACCCTTTGTCCTCGTTCTCTCTTGCTCTGGGCTCCCAGAAGACGGCTGTGTGTGTGTTCTGAGGTCCTACGAGTAAGCCAGCCTTGCAAGTTGCTTATTATTAAATGATACTATACCTACAAATCCATCTCTCATTTTTTATTGAGCCAGACTACCGGGTGAAGAATTTAACTATCAACAGTGTGAGAGAGGGAAAGAGTGTGTTTGAGAGAGCGAGAGGGCGGGAGTGTAAGTGTAGTGTGAGACAGGGAAGAAGTGTGAGAGAGGGAGGGAGCTTGAAAGAGGGAGGTTGTGTGAGAGTGTGAGGAGGAGAGAGAGTGTATATGTGTGAGAGAGTGAGACGGAGAGAATGTGAGAGAGGGAGGGAGTGTGATGGAGGGCGGGGTGTGAGAGAGGTAGAGAATGTGAGAGAGGGAGAAATCGTAAGATATGTAAGTATTGTGAAAGAGGGAGAGAGTGTGAGTGACAAAAGGAGTGTGAGAGGGGTACAGAGTGAGTCAGAGTGAGGGTGACAGAGAAAAAGAATGAGAGAGAGAGGGAGTGTGAAAGAGTGTGTCAGAGGGCCAGGTTGTGAGGGGGGAGAGAATGTAAGAGATGGAGAGATTGTGAGGGAGAGTGAGAAAGGGAGGTAATATGAGAGAAGGAGAAAGATTGAGAGAAGAAGGGAGTGTAATAGGGGAAAAGTGTTGGAGAAAGGGAGAGAGAGTGAGTAAACACATTTAGTAACTTCTCCAATATAATTTTAGATGTAATATTGTGTGCTGGAATGGCATCTGGAAACCTAGTAGGCACATCAATTATTGTGGACAGCACGGTAGCATTGTGGATAGCACAATTGCTTCACAGCTCCAGGGTCCCAGGTTCGATTCTGGTTTCCACCGGGTGCTCCGGTTTCCTCCCACAGTCCAAAGATGTGCAGGTTAGGTGGATTGGCCATGATAAATTTCCCTTAGTGTCCAAAATTGCCCTTAGTGTTGGGTGGGGTTACTGGTTTATGGGGAATAGGGTGGAGGTGTTGACCTTGGGTAGGGTGCTCTTTCCAAGAGCCGGTGCAGACTTGATGGGCCGAATGGCGTCCTTCTGCACTATAAATTCTATGATAGTCAAAACATACTGATTTCTACTTTTTGTTTTAGGATGCATGCCGACGCAATCAATGAAGACCCTTGTAAAATATTCCTCAAAAGCTGGACTGCGTATTAGGGCTTGTTTTATCACCGTTTGACGTTTCCCTATCAGTTGACAAGTGTCATTATCGACAAACTATAACTACATCGTTATATTGTCCAGGCCAATAAAAATGCTTTTGTATTTTAGCTTGAGTTTTCCTTCCTCCCAAAAGGCCTCCAACTGGCACCTCATGTGCAACTCGCACCATATTCTTTCTATACCCTACCGGCAATGTCACTTGATGAACTTCTTCCTACTTTTGATTCGCCTGCACATGTAAAGGTCTCCATTTTCTCATTAAAACATCATTTTTAAGGTAATACCACTCTGGTATACACACAGAGTCTTCTTTCGTGTATGCTTGCTGATAACCCCGTTTTGTTGTAACGCCGCCAATATTCCTGAACTGAAAATATCCACCTCATCCTCCACCTGTTTTTGTTATTTTCCAACCATATGATCAAAAATAGTTTCTGATAATTGAACGTCAACATTATCTTCACTCCTCCTCTTGTCTTAATCCGTGACTTTGCGACCTTGTTCCTACACAATTAGGAAAAATCGCAGGATATTCTTCCTTGAAAAATTCAGTTGTTTGATTTTCCACTGGCTTATCAACCACATAGAACATAGAACATAGAACACTACAGCGCAGTACGGGCCCTTCGGCCCTCGATGTTGCGCCGACCTGTGAAACCATCTGAAGCCTATCTGACCTACACTATTCCATATTCATCCATATGTCTATCCAGTGACCACTTAAATACCCTTAAAGTTGGCGAGTCTACTACTATTGCAGGCAGGGCGTTCCACACCCCTACTACTCTCTGAGTAAAGAAACTGCCTCTGACATCTGTCCTATATCTCTCACCCCTCAATTTAAAGCTATGTCCCCTCGTGTTGGTCATCACCATCCGAGGAAAAAGACTCTCACTGTCCACCCTATCTAACCCTCTGACTATCTTATATGTCTCTATTAAGTCACCTCTCAGCCTTCTCCTCTCTAACGAAAACAACCTCAATTCCCTGAGCCATTCCTCGTAAGACCTTCCCTCCATACCAGGCAACATCCTAGTAAATCTCCTCTGAACCCTTTCCAAAGCTTCCACATCCTTCCTATAATGTGGTGACCAGAACTGCACGCAGTACTCCAGGTGTGGCCGCACCAGAGTTATGTACAGCTGCAGCATGACCTTGTGGTTCCGAAACTCAATCCCCCTGCTTATAAAGGCTAGCACACCATATGCCTTCTTGACAGCCCTATTAACCTGGGTGGCAACTTTCAGGGATTTATGTACCTGGATGCCGAGATCTCTCTGTTCATCTACACTACCAAGAATCTTGCCATTAGCCCAGTACTCTGCATTCCTGTTACTCCTTCCAAAGTGAACCACCTCACACTTTTCCGCATTAAACTCCATCTGCCACCTCTCACCCCATCTCTGCAGCTTATCTATGTCCCTCTGTATCCTATAACAACCTTCAGCACTATCCACAACTCCACCGACCTTCGTGTCATCTGCAAATTTACTAACCCATCCTTCTACACACTCTTCCAGGTCATTTATAAAAATGACAAACAGCAGTGGCCCCAAAACAGATCCTTGCGGTACACCACTAGTAACTGAACTCCAGGATGAACATTTGCCATCAACCACCACCCTCTGTCTTCTTTCAGCTAGCCAATTACTGATCCAAACCGCTAAATCACCTTCAATTCCATACTTCCTTATTTTCTGCAATAGCCTACCGTTGGGAACCTTATCAAACGCCTTACTGAAATCCATATACACCACATCAACAGCTTTACCCTGATCCACCTGTTTGGTCACCTTCTCAAAAAACTCAATAAGGTTTGTGAGACATGACCTACCCTTCACAAAACCGTGTTGAGTATCGCTAATCAACTTGTTCTTTTCAAGATGATTATAAACCCTATCTCTTATAACCTTTTCCAACATTTTACCCACAACCGAAGTAAGGCTCACAGGTCTATAATTACCAGGGTTGTCTCTACTCCCCTTCTTGAACAAGGGGACAACATTTGCTATCCTCCAGTCTTCCGGCACTATTCCTGTCGACAAAGACGACATAAAGATCAAGGACAAAGGCTCAGCAATCTCCTCCCTGGCTTCCCAGAGAATCCTAGGATAAATCCCATCTGGCCCAGGGGACTTATCTATTTTGACATTTTCTAAAATTGCTAACACCTCCTCCTTTTGAACCTCAATTCCATCTAGCCTGGTCGACTTAACCTGAGTGTTCTCCTCGACAACATTGTCTTTCTCCAGTGTAAACACTGACGAAAAATATCCATTTAATGCTTCCCCTATCTCCTCTGATTCCACACACAACTTTCCACTACTATCCTTGATTGGCCCTAATCTTACTCGAGTCATTCTTTTGTTCCTGATATACCTATAGAAAGCCTTAGGGTTTTCCTTGATCCTATCCGCCAACGACTTTTCGTGTCCTCTCCTCGCTCTTCTTAACTCTCCCTTTAGGTCCTTCCTGGCTAACTTGTAACTCTCAAGTGCCCTAACTGAGCCTTCATGTCTCATCCTAACATAAGCCTTCTTCTTCCTCTTGACAAGTGCTTCAACTTCCTTAGTAAACCACGGCTCCCTTGCTCGACAACTTCCTCCCTGCCTGACTGGTACATACTTATCAAGGACACGCAGTAGCTGTTCCTTGAAAAAGCTCCACATTTCGATTGTACCCACCCCCTGCAGTTTCCTTCCCCATCCTATACCTCCTAAATCTTGCCGAATAGCATCATAAGTGCCTTTCCCCCAGCTATAATTCTTGCCTTGCGGTATATACCTATCCCTGCCCATTGCTAAAGTAAACATAACCGAGTTGTGATCACTATCACCAAAGTGCTCACCTACATCTAAATCTAACACCTGGCCGGGTTCATTACCCAGTACCAAATCCAATGTGGCCTCGCCCCTTGTTGGCCTGTCTACATACTGTGTCAGAAAACCCTCCTGCACACACTGCACAAAAACTGACCCATCTATAGTATTCGAACTATAGTATTTCCAGTCAATATTTGGAAAGTTAAAGTCCCCCATAACAACTACCCTGTTACTCTCGCTCCTGTCAAGAATCATCTTTGCAATCCTTTCCTCTCCATCTCTGGGACTATTCGGAGGTCTATAGACAACTCCCAACAGGGTGACCTCTCCTCTACTACTGTTCCTAACCTCGGCCCATACTGCCTCAGTAGACGAGTCCTCAAGCGTCCTTTCTACCGCCGTAATACTTTCCTTGATTAACAATGCCACACCCCCCCTCTTTTACCATCTTCTCTGTTCTTACAGAAACATCTAAATCCTGGAACCTGCAACAACCATTCCTGTCCCTGCTCTACCCATGTATCCGAAATCGCCACAACATCGAGATCCCAGGTACCAACCCATGCTGCAAGCTCACCCACCTTATTCCGGATGCTCCTGGCGTTGAAGTAGACACACTTCAAACCAGCGTCCTGCTTGCCGGTGCCCTCTTTCGAACTTTTAACCCTATCCCTGACCTCACTACTCTCAACATCCTGTACACTGGGACTACAATTTAGGTTCCCATCCCCCTGCTGAATTAGTTTAAACCCCCCCCCCCGAAGAGCACTAGCAAATCTCCCTCCCAGGATATTGGTACCCCTCTGGTTCAGGTGAAGACCATCCTGTTTGTAGAGGTCCCACCTACCCCAGAATGAGCCCTAATTATCCAGGAAACCAAAACCCTCCCTCCTGCACCATCACTGTAGCCACGTGTTCAACTCCTCTCTCTCCTTATTTCTTACTTCGCTAGCACGTGGCACGGGTAACAACCCAGAGATAACAACTCTGTTTGTTCTAGCTCTCAGCTTCCACCCTAGCTTCCTGAATTTCTGTCTCAAATTCCCATCTCTCTTCCTACCTATGTCGTTGGTACCTATGTGGACCCCGACTTGGGGCTGCTCCCCCTCCCACTTAAGGATCCCAAAAACACGATCAGAGACATCACGAACCCTGGCACCTGGGAGGCAACACACCAACCGTGAGTCTCTTTCGTTCCCACAGAACCTCCTGTCTGTTCCTCTAACTATGGAGTCCCCAATGACAAGTGCTCTGTTCCTCTTCTCCCTTCCCTTCTGAGCAACAGGGACAGACTCTGTGCCAGAGACCTGCGCCCTATTGCTTACCCCTGGTAAGTCGTCCCCCTCAACAGTATCCAAAACGGTATACTTGTTATAGAGGGGAACGACCACAGGGGATCCCTGCACTGCCTCCCGGTTCCCTCTGCCTCCCCTGACGGTAACCCATCTACATTCTTCTTTTACCTGAGGTGTGACTACCTCCCTATAACTCCTCTCAATAACCTCCTCCGCCTCCCGAATGATCCGAAGTTCATCCAGCTCCAGCTCCAGGTCCCTAATGCGGCTCTCGAGGACCTGGAGTTGGGTGCACTTCCCGCAGATGTAGTCAGAAGGGACACGAGAGGTGACCCTTTCCTCCCACTTCTGCAGGAGGAACATTCAACTGCCCTAGCCTCCATTCCCACTGAACTAACTTCCCAACTACTGAAAAATAAAAAAAATAAAAAACTTATTAGTTTAGGAATCCAACGGACAGAGCTTTTTTTTTGGTTAGAGGAGGAGGATGGGTGGGAGACACTACATAAGTAGAGTTTCGGGTAAAGCTGTCACTCGAGAACAGCCCCTTCACAAACCACCGTCAACTTACGCTGACCGCACTGCACGTATGCAAATCTCCCCGGAACAGCCAATCAGAAGCTCTGCTCTGCTGCCCTCTGCTGGATGCTCACCTTCCGTCGAACTCCTCGGGTCACTGATGCAGGTGCACCTTCAACTTACGCTGACCGCACTGCACGTATGCAAATCTCCCCGGAACAGCCAATCAGAAGCTCTGCTCTGCTGCCCTCTGCTGGATGCTCACCTTCCGTCGAACTCCTCGGGTCACTGATGCAGGTGCACCTTCAACTTACGCTGACCGCACTGCACGTATGCAAATCTCCCCGGAACAGCCAATCAGAAGCTCTGCTCTGCTGCCCTCTGCTGGATGCTCACCTTCCGTCGAACTCCTCGGGTCACTGATGCAGGTGCACCTTCAACTTACGCTGACCGCACTGCACGTATGCAAATCTCCCCGGAACAGCCAATCAGAAGCTCTGCTCTGCTGCCCTCTGCTGGATGCTCACCTTCCGTCGAACTCCTCGGGTCACTGATGCAGGTGCACCTTCAACTTACGCTGACCGCACTGCACGTATGCAAATCTCCCCGGAACAGCCAATCAGAAGCTCTGCTCTGCTGCCCTCTGCTGGATGCTCACCTTCCGTCGAACTCCTCGGGTCACTGATGCAGGTGCACCTTCAACTTACGCTGACCGCACTGCACGTATGCAAATCTCCCCGGAACAGCCAATCAGAAGCTCTGCTCTGCTGCCCTCTGCTGGATGCTCACCTTCCGTCGAACTCCTCGGGTCACTGATGCAGGTGCACCTTCAACTTACGCTGACCGCACTGCACGTATGCAAATCTCCCCGGAACAGCCAATCAGAAGCTCTGCTCTGCTGCCCTCTGCTGGATGCTCACCTTCCGTCGAACTCCTCGGGTCACTGATGCAGGTGCACCTTCAACTTACGCTGACCGCACTGCACGTATGCAAATCTCCCCGGAACAGCCAATCAGAAGCTCTGCTCTGCTGCCCTCTGCTGGATGCTCACCTTCCGTCGAACTCCTCGGGTCACTGATGCAGGTGCACCTTCAACTTACGCTGACCGCACTGCACGTATGCAAATCTCCCCGGAACAGCCAATCAGAAGCTCTGCTCTGCTGCCCTCTGCTGGATGCTCACCTTCCGTCGAACTCCTCGGGTCACTGATGCAGGTGCACCTTCAACTTACGCTGACCGCACTGCACGTATGCAAATCTCCCCGGAACAGCCAATCAGAAGCTCTGCTCTGCTGCCCTCTGCTGGATGCTCACCGTCCGTCGAACTCCTCGGGTCACTGATGCAGGTGCACCTTCAACTTACGCTGACCGCACTGCACGTATGCAAATCTCCCCGGAACAGCCAATCAGAAGCTCTGCTCTGCTGCCCTCTGCTGGATGCTCACCTTCCGTCGAACTCCTCGGGTCACTGATGCAGGTGCACCTTCAACTTACGCTGACCGCACTGCACGTATGCAAATCTCCCCGGAACAGCCAATCAGAAGCTCTGCTCTGCTGCCCTCTGCTGGATGCTCACCTTCCGTCGAACTCCTCGGGTCACTGATGCAGGTGCACCTTCAACTTACGCTGACCGCACTGCACGTATGCAAATCTCCCCGGAACAGCCAATCAGAAGCTCTGCTCTGCTGCCCTCTGCTGGAGGCTCACCTTCCGTCGAACTCCTCGGGTCACTGATGCAGGTGCACCTTCAACTTACGCTGACCGCACTGCACGTATGCAAATCTCCCCGGAACAGCCAATCAGAAGCTCTGCTCTGCTGCCCTCTGCTGGATGCTCACCGTCCGTCGAACTCCTCGGGTCACTGATGCAGGTGCACCTTCAACTTACGCTGACCGCACTGCACGTATGCAAATCTCCCCGGAACAGCCAATCAGAAGCTCTGCTCTGCTGCCCTCTGCTGGATGCTCACCTTCCGTCGAACTCCTCGGGTCACTGATGCAGGTGCACCTTCAACTTACGCTGACCGCACTGCACGTATGCAAATCTCCCCGGAACAGCCAATCAGAAGCTCTGCTCTGCTGCCCTCTGCTGGATGCTCACCGTCCGTCGAACTCCTCGGGTCACTGATGCAGGTGCACCTTCAACTTACGCTGACCGCACTGCACGTATGCAAATCTCCCCGGAACAGCCAATCAGAAGCTCTGCTCTGCTGCCCTCTGCTGGATGCTCACCTTCCGTCGAACTCCTCGGGTCACTGATGCAGGTGCACCTTCAACTTACGCTGACCGCACTGCACGTATGCAAATCTCCCCGGAACAGCCAATCAGAAGCTCTGCTCTGCTGCCCTCTGCTGGATGCTCACCTTCCGTCGAACTCCTCGGGTCACTGATGCAGGTGCACCTTCAACTTACGCTGACCGCACTGCACGTATGCAAATCTCCCCGGAACAGCCAATCAGAAGCTCTGCTCTGCTGCCCTCTGCTGGATGCTCACCTTCCGTCGAACTCCTCGGGTCACTGATGCAGGTGCACCTTCAACTTACGCTGACCGCACTGCACGTATGCAAATCTCCCCGGAACAGCCAATCAGAAGCTCTGCTCTGCTGCCCTCTGCTGGATGCTCACCTTCCGTCGAACTCCTCGGGTCACTGATGCAGGTGCACCTTCAACTTACGCTGACCGCACTGCACGTATGCAAATCTCCCCGGAACAGCCAATCAGAAGCTCTGCTCTGCTGCCCTCTGCTGGATGCTCACCTTCCGTCGAACTCCTCGGGTCACTGATGCAGGTGCACCTTCAACTTACGCTGACCGCACTGCACGTATGCAAATCTCCCCGGAACAGCCAATCAGAAGCTCTGCTCTGCTGCCCTCTGCTGGATGCTCACCTTCCGTCGAACTCCTCGGGTCACTGATGCAGGTGCACCTTCAACTTACGCTGACCGCACTGCACGTATGCAAATCTCCCCGGAACAGCCAATCAGAAGCTCTGCTCTGCTGCCCTCTGCTGGATGCTCACCTTCCGTCGAACTCCTCGGGTCACTGATGCAGGTGCACCTTCAACTTACGCTGACCGCACTGCACGTATGCAAATCTCCCCGGAACAGCCAATCAGAAGCTCTGCTCTGCTGCCCTCTGCTGGATGCTCACCTTCCGTCGAACTCCTCGGGTCACTGATGCAGGTGCACCTTCAACTTACGCTGACCGCACTGCACGTATGCAAATCTCCCCGGAACAGCCAATCAGAAGCTCTGCTCTGCTGCCCTCTGCTGGATGCTCACCTTCCGTCGAACTCCTCGGGTCACTGATGCAGGTGCACCTTCAACTTACGCTGACCGCACTGCACGTATGCAAATCTCCCCGGAACAGCCAATCAGAAGCTCTGCTCTGCTGCCCTCTGCTGGATGCTCACCTTCCGTCGAACTCCTCGGGTCACTGATGCAGGTGCACCTTCAACTTACGCTGACCGCACTTCACGTATGCAAATCTCCCCGGAACAGCCAATCAGAAGCTCTGCTCTGGTGCCCTCTGCTGGATGCTCACCTTCCGTCGAACTCCTCGGGTCACTGATGCAGGTGCACCTTCAACTTACGCTGACCGCACTGCACGTATGCAAATCTCCCCGGAACAGCCAATCAGAAGCTCAGCTCTGCTCTGCTGCCCTCTGCTGGATGCTCACCTTCCGTCGAACAACTCCTCGGGTCACTGATGCAGGTGCACCTTCAACTTACGCTGACCGCACTGCACGTATGCAAATCTCCCCGGAACAGCCAATCAGAAGCTTCCAGCAGAGGGCAGCAGTATGCATCACAGTATGCATCACTCCCACCTGTGGTGCAGCAATATCGTTACCCAAGATAAACTGTATTCCTGGACAAGATCGTTTCCCTATTACTCCTCCTACCACTTCATCACTCTTCACTGGACTCTCCAACTTCACATTGTAGGACGGAACACTAGTCTTCTCACGCTGAATTCCACATATTACCACCTTTTCAGGCAATGTTCCACCAAAACGACATAACTCCTCATCTCTTACCAGCAAAGGTTGAATAGCTCCCGTATCTCTCAAAATTCTGACTTCTTGACCTGCTTCTCCTGGTACACATTGGTAAACTTTATCCACACCAGTAAATGATTTAAACAGATATGGTACCTTCTTATCAATTGCCTCTTTATCAGCGTGTACATTCTTTTGCACCTCCTTCGCTTCAATTGTTTTATCCTGTCCCACTTTAATACATCCGACTGGTTTGTGATGTTTTAGCATATCAGCCTTCCCAGTGCTTTTCTTCAACCCCCGACACTGTGACTTTACATGGCCCAGTTGGTTACAGTAAAAATATCTGAAACTTTTCATTTCTTTTCCAGCCTCCTGGATTTCCTTTATAATCTGAGGTACACTCTTGTTATTTCACCCATCAATCTCCTTTACCTTTGACACTTGGGAATTGTCTTGTCCCCAGTTTCTCTCCCTCACGGGCTGGAACTGATGTCGGAAACAAAACTTTGATTCATGAATTAATTCATAATCGTTCGTCATTTATGCTGCTAATCTCGCAGTTTTCACCCTCTGCTCTTCCATGAGTTCTTACTACATCAGGATTAGATTTTATCAACTCTTCCTGAATGACAATTTCTCTTAGTGCTTCATACGTTTGGTTTATTTTCAAAGCCATCATCCACCTATCAAAATCACTCTGTTTGAGCCTTTCAAACTATATTTGTAGTTGTTCGGACACCCCTGTCACATCTCGCACGTATGCTCCCACTCCAGTAAGAATCCGATTATATGTGCTTTAGTGAGGTGAGTTATGTGCACCACCTTGAGCTGCATCAGGCTTAGCCTGGCTGAAGAACAGGTGGAGTTGAATCTGTGCAGTTCCTCGATCCAGAGTCGTACCCCTATCTCCGTGCCCATCTCCTTCCCTAAATTACATCTGTTATCGTCCAGCGGAATCCTGGCCTTGTCAAGAAGACATCCACAAATGTAGCCACACACGTCTTGCCCTACCTAGTCCAGCCTCGCCATATATCCAAAGGTGTGTGTCCAGGTGACTGGGTAACTTTTCTGTCTCCCTGTGGAGAACGTTGCGCAGCCCCAGGTGTTTGAGCTCATTCCGTTTAGGCGGTTTGAGCTTTCCCCAAGTCTCCCCAGGGTCTGCAGTCCACATAACTGCTCCTTACGCTTAATGCCCCTCTGTATCCCACGACGTACCAAACGTGGCATATAACTTCGCCAGTGGAAGCCTGTAGTTGTTGCAAATGGAGGCCTCTGTAGACTTACCACCTTGCTGGAACTGGCGACTGAACTGGTCTTTACCAGTGCCTGTCCTTGTGGTTTGCAAATCAGGTGAAACAGGCCACGATTTTAGACAAAGGGTGTGTTATATTATTCACTGAAAACATCCCGTGTACCATGAAATGTTTCAGTGGAAAGAACTTCATATTCATTGTGTGTCCTCTTAAGGATCAGCCCTTGATGGATTGGAAAGCACCGAAAATTCACAAATACTTTGTCTAAGGGGAAATGGATTTTTTTTTGAACAGTACAGCACAGAACAGGCCCTTCGGCCCTCGATGTTGTGCTGAGCGATGATCACCCTACTCAAACCCACGTATCCACCCTATACCCGTAACCCAAACAACCTTAACCTTACTTTTTTTAGGACACTACGGGCAATTTAGCATGGCCAATCCACCTAACCCGCACATCTTTGGACTGTGGGAGGAAACCGGAGCACCCGGACGAAACCCACGCACACACGGGGAGGACGTGCAGACTCCGCACAGACAGTGACCCAGCCGGGAACCGAACCTGGGACCCTGGAGCTGTGCAGCATTTACGCTAACCACCATGCTACCGTGCTGCCCTAAGTGCCCTTTGTGACAAGAACAAAAATGCGAGGATCATTCAGCGTTTCCAGTGTCTGGATGAAGGTGGCATTGACTCCAATGGAACTTTCCTGTTCCGAAGATGGAAGGAGAACCTCCCATGCGACCAGCGTAATCGTCAGAATGATTACTGCGTCAATAATTAATCAACGCAATCGTTATCGGTCCTTAAATCTTCCCATATTCTCCTTCAATCCCGCCCGCTTTCGTGTTGTCCATCTATTCCGTGGAAGAATCCCTCCTTTCCACTTTTCACCATGTCATTCCCCTTCATTGTCCACACCAGATTCTCACTCCGGTATACGCTCTTCTGCAAGCTGTATTTTACCACTCGATATGCCCTCCAGTTTCTGGGCATTCCTTGCCTCCCTGGACCATCGTACCATCTCTCTCCCACGCCTCGCCCAACAAATGTTATTCGGCTACAAATATGTACGTTGCCGATTGTCAAACAGGCAAAAACCCCATCCACACACAGAACACATCTCCTTAGCTGTCCATAAGAGAACTCGCCTCAAAGTACTCCGTCCGTCAATGCACTTCGCTCTAGTGCAGTCCCCATCCCAAGAAGAAAATCCGAACAGCACATTCCACATCCAGAGAGACTCTCCTCTCCAGCAGACTCCGCGTTCAGACAATCCATTCCAATCCTGATCCCAACACGCACCTCCATGAGACTCCGTTTTTCAATCATCCCTCCCTTTCAAACACTTTCACACAATGATTGTCACTACCCATCTCGATGCAACCTTTCCAAGCCATTCCCAATAGCCACACAATCAACTCAAATTCCTGACCCACGTACACATTCGTTCCCGACCATCACTCTATGTGATTCTCAGACTCACAAACGTCCAGAATTCCCAATCGTGTACAATTATTCCTGCCCTCCCACATTGTCACTTCCCATTCATCTCCACAATAATATTACTTTCCCTCCATGGGATCCTTTCCCACACCCTGCACCCCGATTTCCAGCAATCCAGAGCATGGCCGACAGAAATGACTAATGGCTACATTGTAAAGATCGCTGCGCAATATTGCTGAGAAGCTGCATTAGATTAGTCACAATTGGAAACCATTACAAATATGAAAGAAGCATCACTTCAGTCCTGTCGGATTTCTTTTTCGGTATTAAACTCTGCTTCGCGATAAACCTTCATTTGCAATCATGTTGATTGCTGAGTTTTTTTTCTCACTCTGTGAGAAACTGGGAGCTTAGGGCCCGAGGAGCAGGTGAGGCGGTCCAGACGGGAAAAAGGACATAATGGACTCTACGGTGACACTGTGTTAACCATCTCCGGAGGCTAATTATCACATCGCAACACGAACGCAATAACAAGTTTGTATCAGTAACTTAGAAAGTAAGATCCTGTAGGTTATTGATGGGATGCATGTGAAAAGGACGTTTCCCCTTGTCCAATATTCTAGAACCAGAGGGTCATTGTTTAAACAAAAGGGGTGACTTATTTAAGATGCAGATGGTGGGAATGTTTTGTCGGTGAGTATTGGAAGTCTTTGGAACCATATTCTTCTAAAGGCATTTGAAGCCCGGTTATTGAATAATTATTTTATGCAGAGTTAGATTCACAAGCGGGTAGGATGTTATTGGGGAGAAAGGAATGTGGAGTTGATACATGATCATATGGATTCGTGGAAAAGCCTCGCTCCTAATTTATATGCCTGCACAGTAAGTCAAACACATACGATTATCATTGGAAAACCTCAGGAGTCAGCTACCATTGCCACATTAGAAAGGTGGACTCGATGGATAGTGATAGGGAAATCTCAAGCAGTGATACAACCAGTGTCTTTAGTACCCATTCCAGTATTTGATGAATCTTTAGTAAGGCTCCTACTTGATTGCTTCCTAAAATGAAAAGTAGGAATCAATATTTATGACTATAATGGATGTGAGCAGGTTTCCAGAGGCCGATCCAGTATGTAATATTTCAGCTAACAATATTGTGCGGGAGTTACTTAAATTCTTTACCAGATATGGACTACCCACAGTAATCCAATCGGATCAAGGATCCAATTTTATCTCCATGTTATTCAAATAAGTTATGGAGAATTTAGGAATAAAACAATTTAAATTTAATGCGTACCATCCAGATTAGCAGGAAGCATTAGAAAGGTGGCATCAGGCATCAAAGACAATATTGAGGGCTTATTGACACGATTATCCAGATGATTTGTGTAAAGGAATTCCATTCGCACTGTTTGCAATTAGAGGTGCACCTAATGAGTCAACCAAATTCAGTTCTCTAGAACTAATTTTTGTTCATGAGGTAAGTGGACAACTTAAGTTGATTAAGGAAAATTTGATGAGTGAGAAATCGGAAATTACATTATTGGATGACGTGTCAAATTTTAGGGAACGATTAAACAGAGCAGGTGAATTGACGGACAACATTTAAAAGTTCCACAAAATGTAATGAAACTGGTAGCGGACAAGAAATCCAAAGTTCGTAGTTTTGCCAGTCGAAATGAAGTTTTAGTATTGTTACCAGTGGTAGTCGAACCTTTAAAAGCAAGGTTTTGTGAAACTTACCGGATTGAAAGGAAATTAAGTAAGGCTAATTATGTGGCAAGAACACCAGATAGAAGGACGTCTCAACGAATGTGTCATGTGAATATGTGTTAAAGCTACTTTGAAAGGAAAGGATAGAAAAAGGAGGAGGTATAATGTCTCTAACTCAAAGTGACGAACCAAATCCAGACGACTGTGAATTTGACATACCTCAAATTAAACTTGAAAACGAGGATGTTCTTAAAAATTGGGATAAATTGTTGAGATACCCTCCAGATGGAAACCGAACAGACCTGAAAGAGTTATTGATATCACGTGGGTAAGTCTGTGGAGATACGTTGGGAAGTACTAAAATGGCTATACATGATGTAGATATGGTAAATGCTGTTCCAATCAAACAACATCCATATAGACTTAACCCTTTAACATTTTCACAGGTTAACAAAGAGATTGACAGTAAGCTTAAAATGTCATAATTGAAGTGGGTTCCAGCCAATTTAGCTCACCCATAGTGATGCTACCTAAACCAGACGGTACCCAACGGTTGTGTGTGAAATATAGAAAGATTAATGCAGTTAAAAGAACGGACTGTTATCCTTTCCAGCGTTTGGAGGATTGCATTGAGAATGTGGGACAATCTGCTTTTATTTTCAAATTGGATTTGCTTAAAGGTTACTGGCAGACACTTTTATCCAGAAGGGCGAAGGCGATTTGAGCTTTTGTAACTCCAGATGGTATATACCAACTCAAAGTTTCAGGATTACCCAATTGGGTGGTATACTTCGACGATCTGGTAACTTTAAGCCAGACATGTAAAAAACATTTAAAACTGATGTAGTTATTCGATCGTCTTCTGGAGGCGGGTTTGGGATACACTTAGCCAAAAGAGAATTTGGAAAAACTCAAGTCACTTTCCTTGGCCACACACACGGACAGGGTCGAATGATCTCACGGGTGTGAAAAAACAGTAATTGAGGAGTTTCCGATGCCCTCAAGACGAAGGGAAATAATGCGATTTTTTGGCATGAGTGGATTAGATCGAAGATTTGTGCAAATGATTTGTAGCGTGATTGCTCCACTGACGGATTTGCTCAAGAAGTGTAAGGCATTCCAGTGGACAGCGGAGTGTCAACTGGAATCTTACGGCCTGAAGGCTGTGCTAACCAAAGTCCCTGAGTTAGCCATCCCAAATTATATGAAACCATTCAAAGTGGAGGTCAATGCGAGTGAAGTGGGCAGAGGTGCGTTGCTTCTACAGCACGACGACGACGGGTTTGAGCGGCCTATTGGTTATTATTCAAAGAAATTGAATTCTCACCAATAAAAGTATTCAACGATTGATAACGAGAATTTGAGTTTGGTGCTGGCTTTGCAACATTTTCACATTTATGTGACCAGCAATCCGTCTAACACCATTATATATATACTGATCATAATCCGTTGACAGAGAAAGAAAGACAGAGAGTTAAAGAGAGATAGAAAGAGAAAGAGAGACAGGGAGCGAAAGAAGACAGAGACAGAGTTTAGAAAGACAGAGATGTTTTAATGACAGAGAGAGATAAATTTGAATATCTGTAGTGAGAATACCTATGGGAAATTGTGTTTATTACTGCACTGATGTCAGAGTGGGTGGAGTTGGGCTATCCGTAAGCATTTTACTTTCGCTTTCGGCTCTTTGCTGCATGTTGGGTTTATTTATTTCGTTTTGGAGAAGCTGAAATCACAGCAGGTGTTGAACGGGGGTGGGCAACGTCGTGGGGGGGGGGGGGGCGTGGAAATTAATTTGGGGTACCGAGAGAGAAAGACAGACAAAGATAAAGAAAGATATCCAGAGAGGAAGAAAGGCAGACACAGAGAGAAGAGAGAGAAAGAGAGATGCCGAGAGAACAGAGAGAAAGCCAGATAGAGAGAGAGAAATACAGAAAAAAAGAAATACAAACACATAGAAAGGCAGTCAGAGAGCGACAGCGAGATATAAGAGAGTCAAAGACAGACAGAGGGAAAGAATGACAGAGAGTTAAAGAGAGATAGAAAGAGAAAGAGGGGCCGAGAGAGACAGGGAGAGAAAAAGACAGCGACAGAGTTTAGAAAGACAGAGAGGTTTTAAAGACAGAGAGAGAGAAATTAGAAAGACAGGGAGAGGTTAGAAAGTAAGGGAGATTTTAGAAAGACAGGGAAAGATTAGAAAGGAATGGGGAGATTTGAAAGACAGGGAGGAAGCGCGGTTAGAAAGATAGAGAAAGGGGGCTAGAAAGACAGAGAGAGGTTAGAAATACATGACGATATGTTAGAAGGACAGACAGAGAGCGATAAAGAAAGACAGAGAGAAGAGAAGGAAAGACAGACACAGAGAGAAGAGAAAGACACACAGAGCGAATGACTGAGAGAGAAAGACTGAACGAGAGTGAGAGAAGGGCAGACAGTCAGAGAGAGAGAAAGACAGAGAGAGGAACACAGAGAGCGAAAGAGACCAGGAGAAAGAGATAGGAACAGAGACAGAGAGAAACACAGAAAGTGAGAGAGAGTAAGTGAGAGAGACAGAGTTTGGGAAATACAGAGAGAGAGATTTTAAAGACAGAGAGAGGGAGGTTAGAAAGACAGCGAGAGAGAAAAAGAGAGGGTAGAAAGATAGAGAGAGAGAGAGAGACACAGGTTATGGCTTTGATAGCATAGAATCTTAAGTGCTTTTTCTACCTGGCTTATCAAAGAACACAGTACAATTATGTGGCCTGCACCTGCTTAAATCCCTAACAACCTCTCAAGAGGGGTAATAATCTTAATCCAGATAGTTAATTCGCTTGACTTCTTTATATTATAGTCCAGATCAGCAGAAATGCCGATACAGTACTTTTTACATCTCATTGAATAGATGGCCAATCTCTTCAACCATTAATCAAGAGAGCGGATATTTCACCGGCTGCCTCAGCGACGAAATAACATTATATTTGGGAGAATTTCAGCTATTAAGAGAGGCTGGAAAGCTCGGATCTTTTCCTCAGAGGATACCTGATTGAGGTGTACAAGATTATGAGGGGCATGGGCAGAATGGATAGAATGCAGCTGGAGCTCTTCTTTGAAAGACCAATGAAAAAATGAAATGAAAATCGCTTATTGTCACAAGTAGGCTTCAAATGAAGTTACTGTGAAAAGCCCCTCGTCGCCACATTCGGCGCATGTGCGGAGAGGCTGTTACGGGAATTGAACTGTGCTGCTGGTTTGTCTTGGTCTGCTTTCAAAGCCAGCGATTTAGCCCTGTGCTAAACAGCCTCAGATGACGAAGGGCATAATTTTACGTTGGGTGCCATGAGGTTTAGAGGGAATTTCAGGAAAATACGGTTCACCTAGCTTGTGGTGGGTGCCTGCAATGCACTGCCTGAGAAGTTCGGATAGTCGGGAAACCTCAAAACCTTTACGAAATTCAGGGGTGAACACCTGACACGTTAGAACATTCAAGGCAACAGGCCAAAGCAGGTTTAATGTTGATGTCGTGAAATTTCGTCAGTTAACAATCGATGGTCTGAACGGCACATCTGCACTGCATGCTACTCTGAGAATTTAACTGAAATTTATGGAGGTACAGTAGCACACTGGTTAGCACTGCTGCTTCAGATCTCCAGGGTCCGATGTTCGATTTCCGGTTTGGGTCACTGTATGTCCGGAGTCTGCACGTTCTCCTCGTGTCTGCGTGGGTTTTCTCCGGGTGCTCCGGTTTCCTTCCTTCCAAAGATGGGGAGGTTAGGTGGATTCGTGTCCAGAAGAAATGTGGTGTGGAATTGCTAGGTTACGGCGGCGGCGTGGAGCTGTGGGCTTGGATATGGTGCTCTTTCCAAGGGGCTTTTCAGACAAGGTGGTCCGAATCGCCTCCTTCTGCATTGTAACTTCTATGATTCTATGATACTCAGCAGGTGGCTTTCTATATCCTGAAAATGGAACCGTATTAACATTTCAGGTTAATTTATGGACACTGCGCCACATTTAGGGATCCAGTGGATTTAACCAAGTGAAGGTCGGGAAGGTGGGACAAGATTAAGTCTGGGATAGCAAAAAGGTTTGAACAGATGAGACATAGAGCTGATACTGAGCTAAATCAGTCCGAAAGTTTATATCATTGCAGTGCATTTAAGACAGTGCATATACAAACATAAGCCTTGCATTGCATAAGTGTCATGCGAGAGTACATTTAGAAATTAATGTTTAAACAATGTACCATTAAGAAATAGAGCAGCTCATATTACTGAAGTGCTGCCAGAGGGTGGGGAGAGCTGAGCCGAGCTCACTTCTGCTTTTTGGGTGTTCAGCTTCAGTTTGAGAGAGAGCAGCTGAAAAGTGCCTGGCTGGTTTGCTGTGAGCTGTTTTGAAAGGAGAAAGCCGGTTTGAGGAGAAAGCTGGGAATGTTTGTGTGTTTTGCAAAAAGCTGCAAGAAGAAAACACAGAACTAGTCTGTTGATGTCTGCAAATCTCAGGAATATAGATATATTGAATGTAACCTCCTGTCTGTTCTTAAAAGTGAAATCTTTTGTGGGTCTGAAGGAACATTTTGAGTGATTATTTAGTGTTGTATTATTTTCGGGGTATTCTTTGAAGTAAGGGGTGTTAAGAGATCGAATGTTTATTTTAAAAGTTTAATTTGAGTTCATGAAATAAACATTGTTTTGTGTTTAAAAACACACGTGTCCACAATTGTAATACCACACCTGGGGAACAAGCCGTGTGCTTCAAAAGCAACAATACATTAAATGCAGAGGCTGGTTGAACTCCATGATACATTTTGGGGTTCTTAAAATAAGGGAGAAGCGTATCTTCACAACTGTACTTTTCATTCAAAATTTGGAAGGAAATTACATAATTTAGACAATTGATTCATTTTTGAAAAAGGTCATAAGTTAAACTATGGATTAAACTCAGGGACGCTGTCGTCCATCAGTAATTTAAACGTGTTTCCATTCCCGTTTATTTTAATCAGGCGAAAAGGTAGAAAACAATGTGCATCACTCAAAATGCCGCCAGCATTGTTGTCAGCCAAAAGTAAAGATATTCTGATTAATGGCCTTCAATGTTCATGTTTTGCACACTGTCCATCGCTTCATTCGCTGTTTGTGGCTAAGTCATTCTTCCAGGCATCACATAATATTTCCCGAAAACGTTCAACAGAAATTGAGATCTGCTATCATTCTGGTGAGAAACTGATGTGCAACTTCCAATTCTAATTGAAAGTTCGACAACAACAGCTTCGACCTGGGAAGACGGCACTGCTGTGGTATTGTCACTTAGTTGGTAATCCAAAAACTCCAGGATAACACTCTGAGGGCCCAGATACCAAAACGGAAGGTAGTGTGTATTGATTCGATTGAAGAAAATCGGGAGTTGAAAGTCAAATAATGGATATGAAACCATCCCTATCCGTCGTAACAACATTTCTTTGGGAGTTGGCCTAACCTTCACACGTGTTGCAATCTGGATCAGACGTGTGGGCGGTTTATTTACCCCCGCCACTCCACAACTCACACAATTAACATAAAATATATATTCACTCACTTAGAGGAATGAGACGCGACCTGATTGAGACATAGAGGTTTCTCAGAAGGCTGAGCCGGTAGATGTCGAAATGTTCTTTTCCTTTGTAGGAATGTGTGGGACCAGAACACATAATCTCTGAGTAAAGGAATTAGGGTTAAAACAGAGATGACGAGGAATTTCTTCAATCAGAACGTAGTGAATCTATGGAATTATTTACAGCAGAGAGCTGCAGAGGATAACGCCTTAAGTATATTGAAGGCTGGAATAGACAGATTTTTAATCAATAAGGAAATCATAGGCTATGCGGATAAAGTGAGAAAGTTGGATTTGAGGATAATCATATCAGATTGATCATAATCACACTGAACGATGGAGCAGACATACGTGTGTTACCAGAATGGTAACTATTGGTGCCCAGTGTCATAAGCGTGCAATGACTGTGGAATTTAAATGTAACACGTTTCATGACAATGGATCATCTTTTGTTTCAGCACTGTGGGTTTACAGTAAATCGGCAACTTATTGTAAACTGTAAACACTAGTCCTTTCGGGAGTGCTGTCTTCTTGAATTCTTGAATTTACTTGAAGTTCTCGAATAATTATGACCATGTTTTTCCCTCTGCATCTTGCACTGCAGAGGGTATACATCCATTACTGCAGTTCCAGGTGCAAGGAATGCATGCGTCAGTGTTAGAAACAGGTCATGTGTTCTCTTTAGACTTTGGAAATTGTTCCTTATGGGGCGGGGAATAACTTGCACCTAAATCCTGGGATGTGTTGGCTAAGAACAAGAAAGTATATGTTCAAAACGTACAAATGTGTTGTTTAAAACCACGGGATTATATTTCATAAGGATCCGGACACATGGTATACATGATATGCTGGCACAGCAGAAACTTTAGCCAAGTTCCGCACACATTAGTATGGCCTCAACCGCGACCTTGGATTCATGTCACATTTCATTCAACCTCCACCATCTGGCCTCGGCTTACGATATTCTACCAACTATCCTGGCTTGAGACAATTCACACCTCTTTAACCCGTGATTATCTCTCTCTCCCGTTGCTCCATCTGGACCTGTAGACTTAATTACCTGCCAAGACTCACATTCAAAGTATCGTCTTGCATCCTTGACTTTATCTATAAATATGTTTCTGGAACCCAACACTTCATTCACCTGCCGAAGAAGCAGTGCTCCGAAAAACACTGATTCGAAACAAACCTGTTGAACTTTCACCTGGTGGTGTAAGACCTCTTACTGTGCTCACCCCAGTCCAACGCCGGCATCTCCACACCATGAACTGAAAATAAAATGAAACGAAAATCGCTTATTGTCATGAGTAGGCTTCAATGAAGTTACTGTGAACGCCCCTAGTCGCCACATTCCGGCGCCTGTTCGGGGAGGCTGGTACGGGAATTGAACCGTGCTGCTGGCCTGCCTTGGTCTGCTTTCAAAGCCATCGATTTAGCCCTGTGTGCTAAACCAGCCCCTCTGAATGAATGAAATCGCTTATTGTCACGAGTAGGCTTCAATAAAGTCACTGTGAAAAGCCCCTGATATACTTGAATCGTGGATTGTGCTGTGCTGGTAACTGGAAATAGTGAACATACTGTACGTTCCCTCAGGAATATGATGGACTGGAAAACTGGAATATTTTGTTCTGAGACTCGAGCATGTGGCATAAAGGACTCTGACAGTGCAGTGTATCAAGAACCTGCAGATGTGAATGCGTGGGCCTCTGAGTGCACCATATGTGTTAACTCGGAGTATATCCTGTATGACCCGATTAGAATTCCAGACCCGCGACGTCAATGTACCCACACCTGAGCATTTTCGGTAGTTGATACATGATCTACGCTGCACCATGCCTTGGACATTGGTGGTGCATTGTACGGTGCCAGCCGCGTTCCATGTCTAGCCCAGTGCTCTGACAGGACAGTCTATTGTACAGACAGCCAATAATTGATCAGTACAATCGACATCTAATCATAAGACCATAAGACCATAAGACATAGGAGTGGAAGTAAGGCCATTCGGCCCATCGAGTCCACTCCGCCATTCAATCATGGCTGATGGGCATTTCAACTCCACCTCCCAGCATTCTCCCCATAGCCCTTAATTCCTCGCGACATCAAGAATTTATCTATCTCTGCCTTGAAGCCATTTAGCGTCCCGGCCTCCACTGCACTCTGCGGCAATGAATTCCACAGGCCCACCACTCTCTGGCTGAAGAAATGTCTCCGCATTTCTGTTTTGAATTTACCCCCTCTAATTCTAAGGCTGTGCCCACGGGTCCTCGACTCCTCGCCTAACGGAAACAGTTTCTTTGCGTCCATCCTTTCTAAGCCATGTATTATCTTGTAAGTTTCTATTAGATCTCCCCTTAACCTTCTGAACTCCAATGAATACAATCCCAGGAACGCCAGCCGTTCCTCATATGCTAGACCCGCCATTCCAGGGATCATCCGTGTGAATCTCCGCTGGACACGCTCCAGTGCCAGTATGTCCTTCCTGAGATGTGGGGCCCAAAACTGGACACAGTACTCCAAATGGGGCCTAACCAGAGCCTTATAAAGGCTCAGTAGCACATCGCTGCTTTTATATTCCAACCCTCTTGAGATAAATGACAACATAGCATTCGCTTTCTTAATCACGGATTCAACCTGCATGTTTACCTTTAGGGAATCCTCGACTAGCACTCCCAGATCCCTTTGTACTTTGGCATTATGAATTTTCTCACCGTTTAGAAAGTAGTCTATGCTTGGATTCTTTTTTCCAAAGTGCAAGACCTCACATTTTCTCACGTTGAAATGCATCAGCCATTTCCTGCACCACTCTCCCAAACTGTCTAGATCCTTCTGCAGCCTCCCCACTTCCTCAGCACTACCTGCCTGACCACCTAACTTCGTATCATCAGCAAACTTCGCTAGAATGCCCCCAGTCCCTTCATCCAGATCATTAATATATATGGTGAACAGCTGCGGCCCCAACACTGAACCCTGTGGGACACCGCTGGTCACCGGCTGCCATTCCGAAAAAGAACCTTTTATCCCAACTCTCTGCCTTCTGTCAGACAGCCAATCCTCAACCCATGCCAGTAGCTCACCTCGAACACCATGGGCCCTCACCTTACTCAGCAGCCTCCTGTGTGGCACCTTATCAAAGGCCTTTTGGAAATCCAGATAGACCACATCCACTGGGTTTCCCTGGTCTAACCTACTTGTCACCTCCTCAAAGAATTCTAACAGGTTCGTCAGGCACGACCTCCCCTTACTAAATCCATGTTGACTTGTTCTAATCCGACCCTGCTCTTCCAAGAAATTAGAAATCTCATCCTTAACGATAGATTCTAGAATTTTACCAACAACCGAGGTTAGGCTAATTGGCCTATAATTTTCCATCTTTTGTCTTGATCCTTTCTTGAACAAGGGGGTTACAACAGCGATCTTCCAATCGTCCGGGACTTTCCCTGAAGGAGATCCTCTGTGTTTTTTTCAAAGCATGGATTTTTTTGTTTCGGTAACTGGTGGTAAAGCTTAACTGATTGACCGATCTTGAGTCTGCGTTGCCTCAGAGCTTCTGCAAGATGTGGGACCATCTCTGGTTCTTTCGAATCCTAACTCAAATGATCCTTGCTAGGCCCATAGTGGTGGGCCTAAGGGGCACAGAGGTTATCGCGACAGGAGGTGACGGTGGTGGAGACGGAGTATTTTTATTTTCCTCCGTAAACTTAAAATGCATGAAGGCAGGTGTAATCTCTAAGACACAATCATGAGTTCTGATTGACCCGCATTCGTTGAACTGCCCCTTTCCCACCGGGTGGGGGCACACAGTAATGTCCCCTTTCTGTTTACGCCCTGTGAGGGAGATCCCTTATATTATTCCCGCGTACAGCAGGGGTCTCGGTGAGATTGTACCTGAGGGAGCCCGTACGATTCCAATTTTCTCCAGTTGGTTGTGAGGGAATGACCATGAGTCCGGTGTGATGATCAGGATCATCTCTACCCGCGTTATCTCGCCGTTATCTCGTTGGGGATCGCTAAGTATACTCAGGTCCCTTCAGAGTACAGTTGCCCAGCGTCCCTTGTCATTTGGCTAGCTTAGCCAGTTGCGGGCTGTCTATTCAATCAGGCACCTGCCCCCTTTAGCTGCCTGTCCGAGCCTTCCGGCTTTCTTTGTTTCTTGGTCGATGAATTTGTTAATTATTGTGTGTGTACATAACTCTGTTGTCCTATTCAATTGTATATCCCGGCTCTCTTCTCCCAAGCTGGCTAGACATTTCTCTGGTTTCTCTAATATTGCCTTCCTTATTCCTTTAAGTTGTTCCACTTTTGCATTTAACACTTGTATGTCTAGTGACTTTACCATAGATGTTTTGTGTTAAGTGATGTCACTGCATCATTGATTATGCCTCTTCTTACTCTGTGTAGGTTGTCATGCCCTCAAAATCTAGTGGCACCTGTAACATTGGCAGTTTGCTTCATAACTTTACTTGAAACACTATACATATTTATTTCATGTTATAACCAATACCTGAAGCCGCGAGAAATAGTGGCAATTTGTATACGCATCTGCTGTCTTTCCGCGAATGTGCCTGCAGCCAAGAATTAAAATACATTCTACCATTGTTTCCAGTCACTGGCTGCTGGGATGCATATTCCGTCAATAAAAATATATAAAGAACCATACTTCATAGAGCTACCTTCATTCTATGTCCGTTGTGAAATCAGTGATGTTCCTGCGCTCTTTGTGCTCGTAGTTGTTGTGAGATCTTAAGAGCCATCACGAGTCCCCACAGCTGTTACAGTCGTTGTCATTCCATCCTTTTTTGGATGTTTTTTCTGAAAATTTAAAGGAAAATGTGCCCTGGTCGTCATCAGCTGTTACGAGTTGTCCGTATAAAGCTTGTTCCAGTGCGGGCCGAACGTGTCTATTATTCAGGGGTTAGTAGTTCTCATATTTTACAACCTTTTCATATCTATTTCCCTGATGGTTACGCGCCTGATTCTGTTGCGCTTGAACCCGACCCTGGCGTGCTTGTGCCTCGTTAGTTAACCAGTTTACTTTAACCCAACTATCTCAAATTCCTGAAGCTGCTGCATATCCTGTGCCACTTGCAATTACTTGAAAAGTAAAACACAAAAGATCCATTCTGCTTGGGACAGAGTGGGTTAACTAATCTCAATATTAGAAGATTTGCAATGTCCAATTAAAATTCACCTTCACCTGTTTTTTTTAGAAATAGAAGAATTATCAGAATTACAAAGCCAGAGCTCAGTGTGTGGGCAGGGGAAAACTCCTAATCCAGCTCCTTGCCCGTTCCAAAAACGAATTCAAATGTCATCCAATTCATGGTCCTTAAAAGAGAGACATATCAAATCCAGACATTAACAAGCATGGGTCAATTCTCTGCTGGTTTGAAAAGTGGTGGAGTAAGAGTTCTCTACCAGACGTCATTTTGTCACCACCCTTCTTTAGTTTAAACAAGAAACATGATCATGGACATATTTTATTTACCCCTCTGTCCTTTACACTTAATTTGCAATCTGAGAATTAACACATCTGCGTTGTGTCAGGGAAGTTTTAACCCTGGACTAATCCAACACCAAATTGGTCATATGTATTTCAACTGTCCTAACTTCCAATGTACACGATAAAACTAATATTTTCTTATTCTTACGTACGTGAATTTGTACTCTGACTAAAATTCCACGTTTAGCAAAATTATCCTGGAAATGTCAATGATAACTTTTGAAAATAAAAACTTGTTAATTGCACTCAAGCCACGCAAACTATAATCTTTAAATGACAATGACAGGCGACACACAAATATCACGACACTCACATTCCTTTAGTTGAAGCACTTCAGTGCTTCAACTAAATTTAGTTCGGTAAAAATCCTTTTTGTTTCTATTCTAAAGTTCCAAATTATAAACTCAAGGTTACTTCTCAGAAGATAAATCATAGCAGAGATATGTGAACGTTTCACAGCTCGTAAATATCATAGTTAACTGTTAGCCTTCTCTCATGGCTGCAGATTCTCAAAGAGACAGCAGTTTCACAATCGCTTAATTAAAATACTGAACAAAATCTTCCATTCTCCTTCACCATAAAAACTTTATCTATTTTATTCAATTTAAGTCAATTTCCACTGATTGATTTTATGGGCATTAGCAATTTTAGAGACGTATATTTTTTTTACAGACGACCTGCTTGCTGAAATTGTTAAATTTTGTACAGAACCTAAGGGGCGGAGAGTGGGTGGAGAACTTGGAATTATGCAATTTGCTTCTTTTACATGATCTAAAACTTTATTATTCTGTCCTTTAATTTCACTCAAATGTCTTTCTTGTTCTTTATACTGATTTCCATTTTCAATCTTCACTATTTAACCATTGTTTGAAAGAGATATTACTAGATTTTGTTTAACATAAATTAATTGAATTACTGCTGAGTTTATCTGGACGGTTTAATGGTTTGATTGCAAACTGAAATCCGATCTCGCAATTTGAAACGATCTGAAGTACTTCCACACAAGGATCCATTTGTTAAGATTTTAACCTTAATCTTACATTTACTTTACTCTCCTTTTTTGTTTTGAGAGGGGGATTTGTCATCCTCAGATTTTTCTGCCCTTTGATTTTACTGTGCCGTCGAGTGTCTTATTGAAATCCACCCGGCTTCCACGTTGTTATCTATTGGGTTACAATGCTTCTGGGTGAAAAACAGGGACATTGCATCTTACCCTCCACATTCCTCAATAATGACCACGAGGTCTGACCTTTTGGATTTAACTTCATTTGATTTTATTTTTTAATTTTTTTTTCCTTTTGACATGAATAAACTTCTAATTAATTTAAAATGTCCATCCCCAGGGAGCCTGTTTCTTTCCGCCAATTTCTATTCAGGTTGATCCTGTATATTTGACTTTCAATTTAAATAAGAAATATACAATGTTCAAATTTGTTAATCTCCTTTTGGAACCCCTTTGACCTCGTCCCATTGCTTTTTTGATTGAATCAAAACGTTTGACGAAAGTGATCCAATGTGAGTTGCTTTTAACAAATCTGGGTTGACACTCATTCATTAGCCCATGCTTAATATATCCCAATGATTTTCCGTTTTATTTCCTCGATGTCTGAATAGATTTCTTCTAAGAAACGTTTGCCTAACTTTGAAGTCGGATTGATCTCGAGATGCCAGGTACAGTCTTCCACTGCATTTTGTTGTCCAGGCATACATAATTTACAATACGCCATCACATTGGAGACATACCTGACTCAAAGATATGTAGCAGGCGCTCCAGAACTTTGGTCATTAACCTAAACTGCACTTGAACCGGAATAGCTAACTATCCCAACTTGCGAACTTTCAACCATGTCAGTATCTCATCTTAACTTAACCAATATTGTTGCAGTCCCCTCCGTTCCTGTTATGGCAACTTCCTCTTCTGTCGTGTGAATCGGTGCAAGGTTCCAGGCGATAATTCAGTGATGGCCTCGTCTTCGAGAAGGAGATGCCGTTTTCCTCTTCTTATCTCCAGTCCCTCTATTTGTACAATGCTGGTGCTTATTATTGACTTTTGATTGTATTATATGTTAGTCACACACCTAACCCTATGCTCTCTTAACACCCCAACATTTGCCTTTCATAGATAGGTTCATCACATCCACATGCAAATTAATATGGAAATGCCTGAGATCATCTCATTGAATTAACATAATCATCTTTGCAATTGGATATTTCACGTCATCGCTAAATTTTCTTTGAGTAACTGCATAGATAAAGGTGTTAGTGCAGCAGCTTAGGAACTGCAGCATGGTGCCTATTTCAGATACAAAGATGGGAAGATTCTCGTAAACCCAAATAATACAAGCGTTTTAATATAGAATATACCATGAACACTACGCATAGCACCATAAAATTCACCTGTATGACAAATAGTAAAAATAGTAAAATCATGGATTTTCTTCTGTTAGCAATCTCTGAGTTAGCTGGACTCTCTCCATTGCTGTGACACTGGAGCCTCCTGCGGGCCGTGCTGGCCAATAAAATGCTCCTGACGTCAGAGCTTTGAACAGTAGAATCAAAAGAAATGCAATGTTCTTCAAACAGCTTACTATAGTCACTGTTCCTGCGACGATGACGGCTATCTTCTCCGTGCACTATTTAGCTCATAACTTTGGAGTACAAATAGCTATAAATCCATCAAAAATAAAGGTGACAGTAAACGAGACCGAACAGTTTGTGACAGCATAAAGCAGAACAGCAATGAATGTTACATAAGGGAAGCGTGCCCACAAATTTAAATTGTTCACGATAGATAATTGGAATTTGCCTTAGTATCAAATCAAAAATAATGGCCAGTAGATCTGTCGGTGCCATGGCTACCAGGTCGCGAGTGATACATTTGGAGAGACCACCCTTTCCAGAGACAGGATTGCGATTTTAACCATATTAACTGCAAGAGTAACCATATTAACCACACAATTATTCAATAGATATCCTAGGAAACCTGTATTGCCACTAAAACAGCGGGGCATTAACATTAATTTTGCTCATGATATACAGACGTTTTCATAGAATCCCTGCAATGCAGAAGGCCGCCATTCGGCCCATCGAAATCTGCACAGATCCTATCAAAGAGCACACCACCCCTGCCCAATCCCCACCCTATTCCCGAAACTTAGGCACAATTTAGTATAGACAATCCACGCAAACTGCGGGATTGGAGGGTGGGGGGGGGGGGCGGGGGGGGGGGGGGGGCTGATCGTGAAGAGAAAACCCACACAGTAACGGGAAGAATGTGTAAACTCCACACAGTCATCTGAGGTCAGAATCTCACCTGGGTCTCTAGCGCTGTGAGGCAGTCGTGCTAAACACCGTGACACTGTGCGCCCTGTATGAAATATGCTGGTGAACAATGCATCAACTGACTAGATCTAATTTGTTCCCGGTGATAGGTTGGCCTATAGATACGGTATGCAACCAGAGAAATCAGAAATAGGTCAGCAAATATTTGATCCAACCACATCAAATGAAATATTGGTCATGAATTTTAAAAGGAAATTATGAAGTACAACACGATAGACCTGGAGCAACATTAAACTCATATGTTAAAATTGGAAAAAGCAGGATAGATGCAAAATTGGATAAGGGATGAAAACAGAGCTCTGGCGCGTAGCTTTTGTTTTGGCTGAAGCGAAGCACTTCCCACTATTTATGTCAGGCCAACCGTTCCTCTTCGACACATTGATGAATTAGATGTGGGGATGCACTGCTCAATTCCAAAAATTACAGATGACACGAACGTTATAAGTGCAGTAAACAACATACTAACATCCATTCACTTTCAAATGGACAAAGGGAAGAGAATGGGTTTGCCAAACAAAAAGTAGATGAGGTTCAGCCCAGTGTGAACTGATGCATTTTCGTAGTAATAAGGAAATGAAAAGGATATAATCTGGTGCAATTTTTAATGGAACACACGAGCAAATGAGCAAGCGGTGTACTTGTTTATAACTTTGTAATCGACAGCACGTTATTAAAATGGTTTACAAAAATGAAATCCTAAACTTTATAAATATAGATGAAGGAGAGTGTTAAGCCTGTGGAATTCGTTACCACAGGAAGTAGCTGAGGCTAAAACATTGCATGTTTTAAAAAAAACAGTTGGATGCAGCAATGAGGGCAAAGGGGATCAAAGGATATGGGGTGGGGGGAAGCGGCATTTGGCGATTGAGTTGGATGATCTGATCAGCCAAGATCATAATGAATATCGGAAGAGGCCGAATGGCCTCTTGCTCTTATTTTCTATGTTTCTCTGAAAAAGGGACGTAGTTCTGCGGAAGTTCGCGATACATTGTATGTATTTCAAAGTACAACCAATTCAGCAGGAGACACTAGCCAGGTCAGAGCACCAGCATTTGGAAAGGATGACACGCCTTTAGATAGCGATCGGCAGGAAATACTTGGACCATTCTAGAGACGGTAAACTGTAGAAGCTGGTGTTGTTGTCCTTGGAGCAGGAAGGTAGTGACACAATGAAGAGTTTAAATATGGCGAATACTGGCATGTTAAAAGAGCTCGAGGTCACCAGAGAGTACATTTCTAAGGTAATTGCGAATAGAAGTAGACGGTCAGGAAGGAAATGCTGCTCGTTGCTGTGATTTAGATTGTTTGCCCTTTAGGATCCGAATAAGTATTCAATATTAACCTCAAAAGAGATAAACATTGCAGATAAATATTGGGAAAAGCTGAGGAATGAGCGTTGAAATGGAACCAGTACATTGTTCTTCAATAGTGCTTGCTCGCTGGGGCTCCTTCTGGACCAGTTTTCTGCAATTGCATTAGTTTATTTCTAATAATCTAACCGTGAAGTGGTTTTGACCCAAATTTAAGCGTTTGTATTTTTGCATGGCTCTCGCATCACAGGAGATTGCTCCTCTGTCTTCCCGAACACATCCTTGAATCAATGTTAATACCTCACACAGATCACTGATCGGTGTTCCAATATTCTAAGAATGCAACTTGCATCTATCCAATTGATTCATGAATATGCAACATTTAGTCCCGATGTCCTCGGGTTGAACCTGCACTGCACCTTCAACAAGGTCAATATACACCTTCTATTTTGCAGTACCTAAATTTGAATACATTGCTCAAATTGGACTCTGCGCTGTTGTGTAATGTCAATGCCCTTTTTTATTTTACTAATATTTTGCAGATAAAGGCTAGGGTTGTCTTAAGAGTTTTTCATTACTTATGAATGTAATGTAATGCCTCTTCAATGTAGATTCAAATTGATTGGGCGCTCATATTATTCTGAGGTGGGAGGAATTAAATAGAACGGCGATTAAAGGGAATAAGGGAGTAGATTATGCTTTCTGAATGGTATACATGACCAAACCCACTGTCATAGAACATAGAATAGTACAGCACAGAACAGGCCCTTCGGCCCTCAACGTTGTGCCGAACAATGATCACCCTACTCATCCACCCTATACCCGTAACCCAACAATCCCCCCCTTAACCTTACTTTTATTAGGACACTACGGGCAATTTAGCATGGCTAATCCACCTAACCCGCACATCTTTGGACTGTGGGAGGAAACCGGAGCACCCGGAGGAAACCCACGCACACAGGGGGAGGACGTGCAGACTCCACACAGACAGTGACCCAGCCGGGAATCGAACCTGGGACCCTGGAGCTGTGAAGCATTTATGCTAACCACCATGCTACCCTGCTGCCCTGTCGTTGCTCATTCATTGATTATGCTCATTTGCTCTGTGTATTCGTGTGCAAAATACACGCATCAACCTTTCCGAAACAATGCTTTTAAGTTGATGATTCAAATTCTCTATTCCTGATCCAGATTGTTAAAGGTTACATCCCGGTTCATTGTGGATAATCAAATTCACGCAACGCGTGATGCATCCAGTTCTTCATTGATCGTGGTCGATCAATGAGTACAACCTGCTCCAGAAATCTTCAGGGGAATGCTGGGCAACGGTGTATTCACAGATGCATACATGAAGTACTAGAAATAAAATGTTGGGTCACAGAACATATTCTTATCGGTTCAGTACGCGCAACATGATTAGGAGTTAACTTGGAGCTTTAGGTTTAAAGAAATTGAAAGAAACATGAGAATTAATCATAGAAAAGCTCCATTTCAAACGGAAGCCATGAGGCCCATAAGCTGCACAGATACTCCGAATGGGCACCGTGCCTCGGACCACTGCACCGCTCCATGCCTGTTATCGCACCCAACCTCCATACCTTGAATTCTAAGGGGCATGTTAGCATGGCCAATCCATCTAATCTGTGAGATGATAAAGCTCCCTGAGGAAACCCACGCAGACACGGGAGAAAGTGGAAGCTCCACACATGCAGTCACACAAGGCCGGAATCGAACACCAGTCCCCTGGCATTGTGAGGCGGCAGTGCTAACCAGTGCTTACTAATAATTGAACTGAGACTAATTAATGCTATTTCATTTCAGACTGTATCACACTAGCGCTTGGTCGTCGTAACATACTCAGAACACCAACTGCAGCCAGCAAAGTGCCCATTGAATCTGGAGTTTGACAACGAAACAAAAACCCATTGGTTCCTCTTCGATGAGAATCAATTATTTGATGACTGGTATTGATTCTGGCAGCAGGTTTCTGAACAATACTTCCAGAGAATGCCTCTTACTCATAGGACAGAATAACTATTAGGTCACAAGATATTGTCCCTTGGTGACTGGGCTTACTTTCAGTCAGTGAACAAACATGTGAAGTCAGTAACTTTCAGTCCAAAACAATCGAATTCCCAAAGTAGAAATTGGAAGAAGGCCAAGCCTACACTAATAAGAAGGATATCTAAAGCTGCTTTTTCCAATACAAGGAGATAATTGGTTGATCGGGCGTAAAACAAAACACGCCAGATGGTGAATTTTGTTTTCTCCTCACTCTTGACACAGTTCAGCGGCACATGCGTGCTGAGCTGTCGGTTCCGTCTCTTCACCGCATAGTTCTGTTTTTACACTTCACATCCCGAACGACCATCATGTGCCTCAACACATGATGTCTAAATATTTACATAATGTGAAGCCCACGATGAGAGAATTCTTTTGCAATACATATCTCAACACATTTTCTCCCCTTAATACAGCGGCGAGACTTAACTGCGAATATATTGCATGTCAGGAAACATATTACCATAGAATTTACAGTGCAGAAGGAGGCTATTTGGCCCATCGAGTCTGCACCGGCTCCTGGAAAGAGCACCTTACCCAAGGTTAACACCTCCACCCTATCCCCATAACCCAGTGATCCCACCCAACACGAAGGGCAATTTTGGACACTAAGGGCAATTTATCATGGCCAATCCACCTAACCTGCACATCTTTGGACTGTGGGAGGAAACCGGAGCACCTGGAGGAAACCCACGCACACACGGGGAGGATGTGCAGACTCCACACAGACAGTGACCCAAGCCGGAATTGAACCTGGGACCCTGGAGCTGTGAAGCGATTGTGCTATCCACAATGCTACCATGCTGCCCTTATCTTCTATATTCAGAAAGGGACCCTGGAGCTGTGAAGCGATTGTGCTATCCACAATGCTACCATGCTGCCCTTATCTTCAATATTCAGAAAGTAAAATATGCCTTCAATATCTAGGGCAGCAGTTACCCACCTATCTCAAAGAGTTGCAGAAGCAAATTCACTTCTTTAGTTTAAAAATGACCGTTTCACCAATCTCCATATTTTTAGTCGGAATTGTATAATCTACAGATTCTACTAATACCCATCCAATAATCTCATTAACTCAGTGACACGCATTGAGCAACAATCCATCTAGCATTCGAATAGATTGTTGCATTTTCAGTGTTACTGGACCATTTGACGAGTTCAGAGAGTGAATCGTCAGTTTGGTGAAGATGAAGCTGCATACTGGGCCGTATAGTTCGATGACTTGTTCAACAACTGATGTTGTTGCAATTGATGTCTCGAGGTTAATTATTAAATGGAGGTGCTCTGGAGGTAAACGTGCAACATGTCTTGCAGGGCTTGATGTAATCAAAGTCATTTCATGCATAACGTATCCATTCCATCAACAATCCATTACAGTATTATAGTCAAATACTTCGAGTCAGTAAGTTTGGCCTTACATCTTACTCAAATATCAGGTAACTATGCATACGATGTAAATACATGTCTGTAACACCGAAATGGTTTCCATTCTTCATAATATCGGAATTACTGAACTGAACAATTTTACCCTTAAGTAAGGCAATCGTGGAGTAACTAAAAGGTGGGATGGAGAGTTAATAATTTAGAATTACTGAAGAAAGGGTAGTTAATCATAGAATCATAGAATGTACAGTGCAGAAGGAGGCCATTCAGCCCATCGAGTCTGCACCGGCTCTTGGAAAGAGCACCCTACCCAAGGTCAACAACTCTACCCTATCCCCATAACCCAGTAACCCCACCCAACACTAAGGGCAATTTTGGACACTAAGGGCAATTTTTCATGGCCAATCCATCTAACCTGCACATCTTTGGGCAGTGGGAGGAAACCGGTGTACCCGGAGGAAACCCACGCACACACGGGGAGGATGTGCAGACTCCGCACAGACAGTGACCCAAGCCTGAATCGAACCTGGGACCCTGGAGCTGTGAAGCGATTGTGCTATCCACAATGCTACCGTGCTGCCCTGATGTTTTATAAAAATCATTTCCGGGATTCGGGCATCGCTGGCTAAGCCAGAATTTATTGTCCACCTTAATTACCATTTGGAAAGTAGTGGTGAGCTGCATTTATGAACCACTGCTCTCTGTCTGGTGTAGGGGCACGTGCAATGTTGTTCGGGAGGGAACTCTGGGTTCCTCATCCAGCGAAAAGCGAAGGATACGTTTTTCCCCCAATCAACCATCACAGTTAGCATGTCATAAGGGAAGATTTATTTTTCGTACTAGCAAGCCACATTTCACATTTTTTCCATTTACTCTCCTCTTTGTTACATTAGGGCAAAGAACAAAGAGCAGTACAGCATAGGAATAGGCTCTTCGGCACTCCAAGCCTGCGCCAATGACGTGTCCTATCGAGACCAACCAACTATATCCCTCTATACCCCGTCTATTCATGTGCTTATCCAGATAAGTCTCAAATGTCCCTGACGTATGAGCCTGAACCACCTCACTTGGCAGTGCGTTCCAGTCCACCACCACTTTGTGTAAAAAACATTCCCCCCACATCTCCACTGAACACTTTGAAATTGTCCCCCCTTGTTATTTAAAATTCAGTCCTGGGAAAAAGCCACCAATAGTTCAACCTATCTATATCCCTAATCATTTTAAAACTTCCATCAGTTCGCCCCTCACCTTCGGTCTTTCTGCGGAGATCAATCCCAGTTTATTCAATCACTCCTCACAGCTAATACCATCTATACCATATATTAGGGGCCTCACGGTAGCATGGTGGTTAGCATCAATGCTTCACAGCTCCAGGGTCCCAGGTTCGATTCCCGGCTGGGTCACTGTCTGTGTGGAGTCTGCATGTCCTCCCCGTGTGTGCGTGGGTTTCCTCCGGGTGCTCCGGTTTCCTCCCACGGTCCAAAGATGTGCGGGTTAGGTGGATTGGCCATGCTAAATTGCCCATAGTGTAAGGTTAATGGGGGGATTGTTGGGTTACGGGTATACGGGTTACGTGGGTTTAAGTAGGGTGATCATTGCTCGGCACAACATCGAGGGCCGAAGGGTCTGTTCTGTGCTGTACTGTTCTATGCTCTATGTTCTATATACCAGGAAACACCCTGGGAAATATTTTCTGCCCTCTCCCCAAAGCATCCACGTCCAGAATTGAACAAGGTATTGCAAATGTGGCCACCCAGCGTTCGACATAATTGTTACATAACTTTCAGGCTTTTATACTCGATACCCTGTCCTGTGAAGGCAAGCATGCCATGTGCTTTCTTTACCACCATTTCCACCTGTGTTTCCACTTTTAAGGCTCTACTGAACTGCACAGCCAGATCTCTCTGTGTCTCTATATTCCTGATGGTTCTACCATTTCTTTATAGCTCCCACCTGAATTGGATCAACCAAAATACACCACCTCACATTTATCCAGGGTAAATTCAATCTGCCAGTACTCTGCCCAATTTTTCAGCCTTTATATATCCTGTTGTATTTTCTGACAATCTTCAACACTATCACCAAATAGTGCAATCTTGGTATCATCCGCAAAAGTGCTAATCAGACACGCAACGTTTTCTTCCAAGTCGTTTATGTATATTACAAATGTATATTTATAGCTTTAAATTGAGGGGTAGTAGATATAGGACAGATGTCAGAGGCAGTTTCTTTACTCAGAGAGTCGTCGGGGTGTGGAACGCACTGCCTGAAACAGTAGTAGACTCGCCAACTTTAAGGGCATTGAAGTGGTCACTGGATAGACATATGGATGGAAATGGAATAGTGTATGTCCGATGGTTTCACAGGTCGGCGCAACATCGAGGGCCGAAGGGCTCGTACTGCGCTGTAATGTTCTATGTTCTATGTTCTATTACAAAGAGCAGAAGAACCAGAACTGATCCGTGCGGAACAGTACGAGTTACAGACATCCATTCCGAAAAATACCCTTCCACTGCTACCCTCTCTCTTCTGTGGCCAAGCCAGTTCTGAATTCAGGCAGCTAGTTCACCCGTGACTCCATGTGATCTAATCGTTTGCACCAGCCTGCCATGCGGGGCTTGATCAAAAGTTTTCCTGAATATCCACAGCCATCCACAGATCGTCAATCATTTTTGTTACCTCCTCAATAAACTCAATTAAATTTGTGAAACATGGCGTCCCTCGTACGCTGTCTGTCTGTCGCTAATAAGTCCATTCACTTCCAAATGTGCATAGATCCTATTACTGAGATAGTACTTTCATAGTACAGCAGATGAACAGATTAATTGGCAAAATTAAACTGTAGTCGTGGATATACTCCGCTGCAAACGTATGCCACTTGCTAAGAGTCCAGTACTTGCAAACTAACAGCCCATTTTTCAAATTGTCTGATATATTTCTTCAGTTCCAGCATAATATTGTTTTAATTAGACTTCCCCCAATTTTGCACCTGCACAAGAGTGGTCCTCGAGTGATGGTGCTAAATTGGGGGAAGGCGTATAGTAACAATATTAGGCAAGAACTGATGAATCTATATTGGGAACGGATTTGAGGGTAAATCAACCTCTGGCATGTGGGAACCTTTCAAATGTAAGTTGATAGGAATTCAGTCCTGGCATGTTCCTGTGAGTATCAACGATCAGTATAGCTAGTAACGAGAGTAAAGAATAATACAGCACAGGAGCAGGCTCTTCGGCCCTCCAAGCCTGCGCCGACCATGGTATCTACCTAAACTAAAACCGTATGCACATCTGGAGTTTGTATCCTTCCCATCTAGCCTTATTCATATACTTATCGAGATACTCCTTAAAGTGTTTATCGTATCTGGTCCCAGCACATCCCAGGCAGCGCATTCCATATTTGCCACACTGTGCAAAAAACTTACCTCGCACATATTGTGATATTGTGAGTCTCGTAAAAAAAGACAAAGGAAACATTATAGATATAGAAACATAGAACAGTACAGCACAGAACAGGCCCTTCGGCCCTCGTTTTTGTGCCGAGCAATGATCACCCTACTTAAACACACGTATCCACCCTATACCCGTAACCCAACAACCCCCCCCTTAACCTTACTTTTTAGGACACTACGGGCAATTTAGCATGGCCAATCCACCTAACCCGCACATCTTTGGACTGTGGGAGGAAACCGGAGCACCCGGAGGAAACCCACGCACACATGGAGAGGACGTGCAGACTCCACACAGACAGTGACCCAGCCGGGAACCAAACCTGGGACCCTGGAGCTGTGAAGCATTTATGCTAACCACCATGCTACCGTGCTTAGTAAGGGCCAGAAGGCTGGGAACATGCCAAAACCCGTGAGAAGTATAATGAAAATAATGAAATTAGAAACTAAATTAAGCAAGGAGTCGGCATAGCTAAATACAGTTATGAAAAGTAAATTCTAAACAGGATTACAAGAAAATTCACAGGCGGTTTATACGTATATAAAAAGCAAGAGGGTAGCCAGGGAAAGTGTTGGTCCACTGAATGAAAGGGGAGGGAATGAATGCGTGCAGCCAGAGAACATGGGCCCGGTTCTAAATGAGGACTTTGCATCTGTATTCGCCAAAGAGAATGGTTTGCGGGCTGTTGAGTCTGGGGAAGGGTGCTGGGATCGCCAGGTTCACATTGAGATCCAAAGGGAGGAGGTGGTCGGCGTCTTGAAAAATATTAAAGTAGACAAGTCCTAGGTCCTGACGGGATCAATCCCACAATACTTAGGGAGGTAAGAGAGGAAATTGATGGGGCATTGACAGACATTTTTGAGTCCTCACTGTCTACAGGTGAGATCCCAGAAGACTGGAGAATAGCCAATGTTGATCCATTGCTTAAGAAGGGTAGCAAGGATAATCCGTGAAATTACAGGATGGTGAGCTTTACATCAGTGGTAGAAAAAATATTGGAAATAATTATTCGTGGCAGGATTTCCTGCAAATTTGGAAGTGAGTGGCAGCATGGTTTTGTGAAGGGGAGATCGTGTCTCACTAACATGTTCGAGTTTATCTAGGAAGTGACGAAGATGATTGATTACGGTGACGCAATGATGTTGTCTGTTTGGTCTTTTGTAAGGCGTTTGACAAGGTCTCTCATGGGCAGACTGGTACAAAAGGTGAAGTCACACGTGAGCAGAGGTGATCTGATAAGGTGGATACAAAACTGGCTCGGTCACAGAAGACAGAGGGTAGCAGTGGGAGGGTGCTTTTCTTTTTTATAAACATTTAGAACACCCAATTTACTGTTTCCAATTAAGGGGCAATTTAGCGTGGCCAACCCAACTAGCCTGCATATCGTTGGGTTGTGGAGTCGAAACCCGCGCAAACACAGGGAGAATGTGCAAACTCCACACGGACAGTGACCGAGAGCCGGGAACAAACATGCGAGCTCGGCGCCGTGAGGCTGCAGCGCTAAACCACTGCGCCACCGTGCTGCCCTCTGAAGGGTGCCTTCCTGAACGAAGGGCAGTGACTAGTACCGGTCCTCAGGGATCAATGCTGCGATCTTTGCTGTTCGTACTATGTATAAATGATTTGTTGAAATGTAATTGCTCTGATTAGTGAGTCTTCGGACGACACAAGGGTTGGTGGAATTGTGGATAGCGATGAGGAGTGTCAGACGATACAGTGGGATATAGATCGGTTGGCGACTTGGGTGGCTAAGTGGCAGATGAAGTTAATCTGGACAAATGCATTTTCAATGTTTAATACAGGTAGGGAATACAGGCAGTGTATGGTCGAGCCCTTCAAAGTATTGATATGCAAGAGGGATCTGGGCATAAATGTCCACAGGTCACTGAAAGTGGCAATGCTGGTGGAGAAGGTATACAACATGCTTGCGTTCATCGGCCGGGGCATTGTATATAGAAATTAGCAAGTCATGCTGCAGCTGTATAGAACGTTAGTTCGGCTGAACTTGGATTTTAGCGTTCAATTCCCGTCGCCACACTGCCGGAAAGACATGTGTCATGAAAATGTCGCTTTCAGAAATGTTCGGCTGCTAATGTTACTGCAGTGATGTCAGAGTGTGTGTGTAGCTGAGCTCTGGTTCTGCTTTTTAGGTTCACTTTGAGAAAAGCTTGGGTGTGTCTGTCATTTTGGTTTCGTTTTTCAGTGTGTTGCAGCTGAATTCAGACAAAGCAGCCGTACTGTTGATTTCTGCCAAGAAGGACTATCTCTTGATCATTTGATGAATTCAGAAGAGTTATAAAATTTTTCAGTAGTGAATGTAAACTCTGATGTGCTTATTTTTGAAGTATTGTTAAGTCTTCTGCGTGTTAAAAGAACAGCATACATGTCACTTAGTGTTGGATTCTTTGGGGGGTGCATTTGATTTACTGGTTGCTAGGGTGCGCACTGTTTGTTTTGGAAAGGTTAAATTGAGTTGATAGAATAAAAATTGTTTTCTTTCAAAAAGTACTGGTCCATTTCTACTGTGCTATTCCTGCAGAGTGAGCCGTGTGGTCCCCATACGACTATCTATTAAAAGTTGTGGGTCAGGTGAACTCCACTTTGGGACTCTCTACATCCTGACCCATAACATATCGATGCTTCGGAGTGCGTGCTGAGGGGGTTTACCAGGAAGGTGCCTGGTATGGAGGGAATTAGCTATGAGGAGTCGTTGGACAAACTCGGTTTGTTCTCACTGGAAAGACGTAGGTTGAGGGGCGACCTGATAGAAGTCTACAAAATTATGAAGGGTATGGACAGAGTTGATAGTCAGAAGCGTTTTTCCCTAGGGTGGAAGGGTCACCTACTGGGGGACATAGGTTTATGGTGCGAGGGGAAAAGTTTAGAGAACAAGTGCAAGATATTTTTAACACAGAGGGTCGCGGGTTCCTGGAACTCACTGCCAGAGGAGGTGGTGGAACCAGACACGATAGTGACGTTTGAGGGGCATCTTTACAAATACATGGATAGGAGGGGAATAGAGGGATATGGTCCCTGGAAGTGTAGAAGATGTTTGGTTAGACGGGCAGCATGTTCGGCGAAGGATTGGTGGGCCGAAGGGCCTATTCACTCTCCGAGGATAGAAGCAGCACGGGATTAGATGCTGAGTAAATCCCCATCTACTAGCTGCCATTCAACTTTTCCTGACCAGCTACATAGAAACATAGGAACAGGAGTGTGCCATTCAGCCTATCGAACCTGCATTCCTACACATGTGCCTTCATTACACGTCTCCCATGTGGGACCTTGGCAACGGCTTTGCTGAAATCCACGTAAACCACATCACCTCACTGACCTCATCGACACACCTGGTCACATGCACAAAAAAATGCATTAACATTTTTTAGGTATGACTTCCCTCCGACAAGCCCTCATCAAACCTTGCCTCCCCAATACAGATACAGATTCTCGACTTGAGAATTTTCTCAATAGTTTCCCTATCACTGATGTGAGACTCACTGGTCTGTAGTAGGGTTTGTCTCCACAGTATTTCATAAATATTGGGACCACATAAACTGCTCTCCAGGGGTCATAGCCTGAGGATCCATTTCGGGCAGAGATAAGGAGGCATTTCTTCACATGAATAGTGGTGAGCCTGTGGAATTCATTACCATCGGAAGTAGTTGATGGTAAATTTTATATTATATTCAAGAAGCGGATGTATAAAGCACTTGGGGAGAATGTGATCAAAGGCTATGGGGAGAATGCAGGATTATGCTACATCCGTTGCCAGAGAGAAATTGAAACATCAGGTCAGAGCCCCTATGATCTGTTCCTTCGCCTCACACGCCAGCATGGCACAGGATTGATCCAGATCTGAAGATTCACTATGTGAATTTGCTCAAGTACCTCACAGTCTCTCTCAATAAGTTCCTCCACATACCTGCCTCCACATTGCTTTGGCTGAAGACAGATAGAACATAGAACATAGAACACTACAGCGCAGTACGGGCCCTTCGGCCCTCGATGTTGCGCCGACCTGTGAAACCAACTGAAGCCTATCTGACCTACACTATTCCATTTTCATCCATATGTCTATCCAGTGACCACTTAAATGCCCTTAAAGTTGGTGAGTCTACTACTGTTGCAGGCAGGGCGTTCCACACCCCTACTACTCTCAGAGTAAAGAAACTGCCTCTGACATCTGTCCTATATCTACCACCCCTCAATTTAAAGCTATGTCCCCTCGTGTTGGTCATCACCATCCGAGGAAAAAGACTCGCACTGCCCACCCCATCTAACCATCTGACTATCTTATATGTCTCTATTAAGTCACCTCTCTGCCTTCTCCTCTCTAACGAAAACAACCTCAATTCCCTGAGCCTTTCCTCGTAAGACCTTCCCTCCATACCAGGCAACATCCTAGTAAATCTCCTCTGAACCCTTTCCAAAGCTTCCACATCCTTCCTATAATGTGGTGACTAGAACTGCACGTAGTACTCCAGGTGCGGCCGCACCAGAGTTATGTACAGCTGCAGCATGACTTTGTGGTTCCGAAACTCAATCCCCCTGCTTATAAAGGCTAGCACACCATATGCCTTCTTAACAGCCCTATTAACCTGGGTGGCAACTTTCAGGGATTTATGTACCTGGATGCCGAGATCTCTCTGTTCATCTACACTACCAAGAATCTTGCCATTAGCCCAGTACTCTGCATTCCTGTTACTCCTTCCAAAGTGAACCACCTCACACTTTTCCGCATTAACTCCATCTGCCACCTCTCAGCCCAGCTCTGCAGCTTATCTATGTCCCTCTGTATCCTATAACATCCTTCAGCACTATCCACAACTCCATCTGCAAATTTACTAACCCATCCTTCTACACCCTCTTCCAGGTCATTTATAAAAATGACAAACAGCAGTGGCCCCAAAACAGATCCTTGCGGTACACCACTAGTAACTGAACTCCAGGATGAACATTTGCCATCAACCACCACCCTCTGTCTTCTTTCAGCTAGCCAATTACTGATCCAAACCGCTAAATCACCTTCAATACCATACTTCCTTATTTTCTGCAATAGCCTACCGTGGGGAACCTTATCAAACGCCTTACTGAAATCCATATACACCGCATCAACAGCTTTACCCTGATCCACCTGTTTGGTCACCTTCTCAAAAAACTCAATAAGGTTTGTGAGACATGACCTACCCTTCACAAAACCGTGTTGAGTATCGCTAATCATCTTGTTCTTTTCAAGATGATTATAAACCGTATCTCTTATAACCTTTTCCAACATTTTACCCACAACCGAAGTAAGGCTCACAGGTCTATAATTACCAGGGTTGTCTCTACTCCCCTTCTTGAACAAGGGGACAACATTTGCTATCCTCCAGTCTTCTGGCACTATTCCTGTCGACAAAGACGACATAAAGATCAAGGACAAAGGCTCTGCAATCTCCTCCCTGGCTTCCCAGAGAATCCCGGGATAAATCCCATCTGGCCCAGGGGACTTATCTATTTTGACATTTTCTAAAATTGCTAAAACCGCCTCCTTTTGAACCTCAATTCCATCTAGCCTGGTCGACTGAACCTGTGTGTTCTCCTCGACAACATTTTCTTTCTCCAGTGTAAACACTGACGAAAAATATCCATTTAATGCTTCCCCTATCTCCTCTAATTCCACACACAACTTTCCACTACTATCCTTGATTGGCCCTAATCTTACTCTAGTCATTCTTTTGTTCCTGATATACCTTTAGAAAGCCTTAGGGTTTTCCTTGATCCTATCCGCCAACGACTTTTCGTGTCCTCTCCTCGCTCTTCTTAACTCTCCCTTTAGGTCCTTCCTGGCCAACTTGTAACTCTCAAGTGCCCTAACTGAGCCTTCATGTCTCATCCTAACATAAGCCCTCTTCTTCTTCTTGACAAGTGCTTCAGCTTCCTTTGTAAACCACGGTTCCCTTGCTCGACAACTTCCTCCCTGCTTGACAGGTACATACTTATCAAGGACACGCAGTAGCTGTTCCTTGAAAAAGCTTCCTTGAAAAGATGTCAAGTATTTGTTCAACAGCCTACCAATGCCCTGTGGCTCCACCCGCAGCGTGTCCCCTTTGTCGTTGAAGGGCCGTACTCTTTCCCTGGTCGTCCACTTTCCATTGATATACTTTTAGAAAATTATGATTTTCCCAATATTTACCAGACTGAGTTTTCTCATCTCACCTTTTTTCGCTCTTCATTGGATTGGATTGGATTGGATTTGTTTATTGTCACGTGTACCGAGGTACAGTGAAAAGTATTTTTCTGCAAGCAGCTCAACAGATCATTCAGTTTATGGGAAGAAAAGGGAATTGAACAGAATTCAAGAAAATACATGAGAATACATAATAGGGCAACACAAGATATACGATGTACTACATAAGCATTGGCATCGGATGAAGCAGACAGGGTGTAGTGTTAATGAGGACAGTCCATAAAAGGGTCATTTAGGAGTCTGGTGACAGTGGGGAAGAAGCTGTTTTTGAGTCTGTTCGTCCGTGTTCTCAGACTTCTGAATCTCCTGCCCGATGGAAGAAGTTGGAACAGTGAGTAAGCCGGGTGGGAGGGATCCTTGATTATGCTGCCTGCTTTCCCCCGGCAGCGGGAGGTGTAGATGGAATCAATGGATGGGAGGCAGGTTCGTGTGATGGACTGGGCGGTATTCACGACTCTCTGAAGTTCCTTGCGGTCCTGGGCCGAGCAGTTGCCATACAAGGCTGTGATGCAGCCCGAGAGGATGCTCTTTATAGTGCATCTGTAAAAGTTGGTAAGAGGTAATGTGGACATGCCAAATTTCCTTAGTTCCCTGAGGAAGTAAAGGCGCTGTTGTGCTTTCTTGGTGATAGCGTCGACATGAGTGGACCAGGATAGATTTTTGGTGATGTGCACCCCTAGGAATTTAAAACTGCTCACCATCTCTACCTCGGCTCCGTTGATGCTGACAGGGGTGTGTACAGTACTATGCTTCCTGAAGTCGATGACCAGCTCTTTAGTTTTGCTGGCATTAAGGGAGAGATTGTTGTTGTTGCACCACTCCACTAAGTTCTCTATCTCCCTCCTGTATTCAGACTCGTCGTTGTTCGAGATCCGGCCCACTATGGTCGTATCGTCAGCAAACTTGTAGATGGAGTTGGAACCAAGTTTTGCCATGCAGTCGTGTGTGTACAGGGAGTAGAGTAGGGGGCTAAGTACGCAGCCTTGCGGGGGCACCGGTGTTGAGGACTATTGTGGAGGAGGTGTTGGTGTTCATTCTTACTGACTGTGGTCTGTTGGTCAGAAAGTCAAGGATCCAGTTGCAGAGCGGAGAGCCAAGTCCTAGGTTTTGGAGCTTTGATATGAGCTTGGCTGGGATTATGGTGTTGAAGGCGGAGCTGTAGTCAATAAATAAGAGTCTGATGTAGGAGTCCTTGTTTTCGAGATGCTCTAGGGATGAGTGTAGGGCCAGGGAAATGGCGTCTGATGTGGACCGGTTGCGACGGTATGCGAATTGAAGTGGGTCAAGGCGTTCCGGGAGTATGGAGGTGATGCGCTTCATGATCAGCCTCTCAAAGCACTTCATTACCACTGACGTCAGGGCCACCGGGCGGTAGTCATTGAGGCACGTTGCCTGGTTCTTCTTTGGTACCGGTATGATGGTGGTCTTCTTGAAGCAGGTGGGGACCTCGGAGTGGAGTAGGGATAGGTTAAAGATGTCTGTGAAAACCTCTGCCAGCTGGTCCGCACAGGTTCTGAGTGCACGACCAGGGATCCCGTCCGGGCCCATCGCCTTCCGTGGGTTCACTTTCAGGAAGGCCGATCTGACTTCGGAAACGGTGATGGTGGGTATGGGTGAATTATGGGTTGCTGGGGCACTCGATAGCGGGTTGTTGGTTACCTGCTCAAACCGAGCATAGAATGCGTTAAGTTCATCGGGGCGGGGTGCACTGCTGCCAGAGATACTGCTCGGCTTCGCTTTGTAGCCCGTTATGTTGCTTACTCCTTGCCACAACCGCCGAGAGTCTGTCTGTGACTCTAGCTTAGTTTGATATTCTCTCTTGGCATCTCGGATGGCTTTGCGGAGGTCGTACCTGGATTTCTTGTATAGGACAGGGTCGTCTGCCTTGAACGCCTCAGATCTGTCCTTCAGTAGGGAGTCAATCTCGCGGTTGAGCCATGGTTTCCGGTTGGGGAACGTACGTACTGCTTTCTTTGGCACGCAGTCGTCCACACATTTGCTGATGAAGTCTGTGACGGTGGTGACATACTCATTTAAGTTAGTCGCTGAGTTCTTAAATATGGACCAGTCCACTGTCTCCAAGCAGTCACGTAAGAGCTCTTCTGTCTCCTCAGACCAGCACTGCACAACCTTCTTAGCTGGATTCTCCCGCTTGAGTTTCTTTTTGTAAGCCGGGAGAAGGAGCACAGTCTTATGGTCTGATTTCCCAAAGTGCGGTCGGGGGATGGAACGGTAGGCGCCCTTGATTTTTGAGTAGCAGTGGTCAAGAGTGTTGTCGCCCCGGGTGGTACAGGAGATGTGCTGGTGGAATTTTGGCAGTACACTCTTGAGGTTGGCTTTGTTGAAGTCTCCGGCCACAATGAACAGGGCCTCCGGGTGTTCTGTTTCATGGTTGTTTATGACTGTGTACAGTTCATCCAGCGCCTTCCTCACTTCTGCCTGGGGTGGGATGTAGACCGCTGTGATAATGGCTGAAGTGAACTCACGTGGAAGATAGTATGGGCGGCACTTTACGGTCAGGTATTCCAGGTCTGGGGAGCAGTAGGTCGCCAGGGTCACCACATCCAAGCACCAGGAGGAGTTGATGAGGAGGCAAACCCCTCCACCCTTCGCTTTGCCTGAAGATGCCGTGCGGTCTGCCCGGTGAATAGAGAAGCCTTCAGGTTGTATGGCACAGTCCGGTGAGGCGGGGGTGAGCCATGTCTCTGTGAAACAGAGCACACAGCAGTCTTTTACTTCCCTCTGAGAGGTAAGTCTGGCGTTAAGTTCATCCAGCTTGTTTTCAATCGCTTGGACGTTTGCTAGGAGTATGCTGGGGAGAGGGGTCTTGAAACCGCGTTCCTTCAGTCTAACCTGCAGACCGCTGCGTTTCCCTCGCTTTCTCGGTCGGCGGCTGCTGCTGGATGATCCTGGGATCCGATGAGAGACGTCAGCCTTTGTGGAAGGTAGGTGGTTGCGTCTGGCAGGGTCTAGGGCGCTGGCGGGATCCAGGGCGCTAGCGAGGTCCAGGGCGCTGTTTACATTTCCGGGGTCGCGTCTGGCAGGGCCCCGGGCGCTGGTTGAGGTAGAGGGGTTGCTGGGGGGTGAGTCTGCGATCCGGATGGGTCCCGGCGTTCTGCGGGCGCGGGAATACCTTGCAGCGTGTTCGGGTCCTCGCGCGCGGTCTCCGTTGTTTCTGCGGTCCTGGGTCGTGGGCAGGGGCTTCCTGGGGCAGATTGGGCTGGGTCCCATGGTCTGTTCCCTTCCTGGGTGCTCCTGGGGTCGGATCGTGAAGTCGGCACGGTGGGGCCTCCATGTGGATTTTTCTTTCTTCCATCACCAGGTAGGTCGGGTTGCTGGGCGGGCGTCTCCGGGTCGGGTCGCTGGGCGGGTCTCTCGGGGTCGCGCTGTGCCGTGTCTTGCCGTCGGGGGTCGGGTCGGGAGCTCCGGGGACAAGGCCGGGCGATCCGGGGGCTTGCGTCGGTTGTTAGGCCGGGTTTGGAGCTCCGAAGCCCGGGTCGGCTCCAAATCGAGGTCGGGGCGTCACTTCCGGTTTGGGCCCAATCTCCTTCCAGGTCACGGAGGTCAGGTCGGGTCGGGTCACAAGGTCTCCAAGGGACTCGGAGGATCTTCAGGCCTGCAAGACAGGATAAAAGACAGAGGTTAGTAATAATGTTAGCTTTAGAATTAATTTTTAAATGGTTAGAACGAGTATAAATAAAGTTAAAAGTGGATCTGTTGGGGAGAGCCTGCAGAGAGTCGCCTCGCTCCGGCGCCATCATCTGGGAAGTATTCACTGCTTTCTTCAGCTCTATCATGTACTTTCTGTACTCTACTAATTACTCCGCTGATTTGCTCCCCTTGTACTTTCTAAAAGCCTCTCTTCTTCTCATCGTATCCTAAATATCTCTGGTCATTCACTGTCCCCATTAGACACTACCAGCACAGCAACAGCAGAGGGCGAGAAATTCATGAGGGAAGATTTGCTGGAGGAGTACACGATTAGGTAACAACCCGTAAGGCCAGCATTGACACTCTGCATAATCAATTATTCTATTCCCACTCCTCCACCATCTCCCCAGAACTCTGTAAATAGTTTCTCTTCAATTTTCCATTCTGTTTTCTGTAGGTCTATAATGGAATCTGCTTCCACCTCACACAGAGATGGTACATTGCTGATACCAGCCACTCACTATGTTATAAACATTACCTCATGTTGCTCCTGTTGGTATCTACCTTAAATCTGTATCCTTTGGTGTTCCACCTTGCCACCAATGTCCCGATAATGTCAGAGCCAATCATCTCAATGCCAGACATAACTATCAGAGTTCCTCAGGACTGCGTCATTGACCAAACCATCTTCAGCTGCTTCATGAATGACCTTCCCTCCATCGCAAGGTGAGAATTGGGTTGCTCACTCAGAGATGCTCAAGCGCAGTACCATTCGGTACTCCTCAGAATCAGAAATGTCAAAGTCTAAAAGACTAAGCAGGCAAAGCAGCATCTGTGGAGATACATACAGAATCTTGGACCGGGAGCTGGGCGACAGAAAGATAGAGAAGGACCAACTCACACACAGCAACACCCATACTCACACACAGAACATCTGCAATAACATATGAGAAATGCAGGAGATCTATACCCCATCGCTAAAACTGAAGTAGATCCCTTCGTCGTCTGCAAATGGAAGGAGACTAACACATATCTACACACAGGTATACAAATACACACAGGGACACACACATGCAACAGATATACACACGTGCATATAGGGATACACACACCCATGCACACAGGCAGACAGACACACATGCATACACATGCACACACGGACAAATTGATTCCTGAGGGAAATATCACCAATGCCTTTAAAATCTTCTCAGCTATGACCTTCAGAACCATGTGGTGTAATCTACCCGCTCCGTGTGTTTTATCCACGTTCAGATCCTTGAATTTGCCCCGTGCCTTCTCCTTTCGGATGACCACTACACTCACCTCTGCCACCTATCACTCTTGAAGTTCTATTATCGCACTGGTGTCATGCACTGTGAAGACTGATGCGACGTATCTCGTCAGTTAATATTAATCTTTGTTACAAGTCTTCTTAATATAACACTGCAATGAAGTTACTGTGCAACACCCCAGCGCCTGTTCAGGTACACACAGGTAGAATTCAGAATGTCCAAATGATCTAACAGCACAACCTTCGGGACTTGTGGTAGGAAACCGGAGCTGCCGAACGAAACCCATGTAGACACACGGATAATCTGCAGACTGCACACAGTGACCCAAGCTGGGAATCGAACCTGAGACACTGGCGCTGTGAAGCAACCGTGCTAACAACTGTGCTGCCCTCCGCTGTCATTTCTATGCTCCCAATTACTATTTCCAGGTGTCTAATTATCCCTTGGTATCTATTCACGTCCAATATTTGGAGGTATCGCTCTCATTAATTTTCCTCCGAAATAGTTCTTGACCTCTCCCAACCCAAATGAGAGAGGGATTTGATAACCTGATTCAAGGAAACCCATGCAGACATGGAGAGAATGTGCAGTCTCCGCAGACAGTGACTCAAGTCGGGAATCGAACCGGGCACCTGGAGCTGTGAAGCAACCGTGCTAACCACTGTGCTGCCGTGCCGACCATATCACCCTCCACCTATTCCTGGAAGCCGCCTCTTAACCATAACCCTCATTGCCCTCACACATCCGCTCACACCATTCTTGTAATCTGCCTCTTAGCCCTCACCCCACCAGAGTGAACCAACCTCCATGCCGTATTCCTGTATTCTGTCAGTTAGCCTACAACCCGTCACCCCCAACGCCCCACCATATTCCTGCATGCTGCCTGTTGGCCCTCATCCGCTAAACGTTCACTCATCCCCCACCCCCTGTTCCGGTTTGCCACATGTTAGCCCTCACATTCTTCATCCATCCGCACCTCCATCCCGGTACGCTGCCTGCTATCTCTCACCCACTTCACAAATCCCCACTATTCCGATATTACCTTCTTCAGCGATTTCCACCCCATTCCTGTATTATGCTTGTTAGCCCTCACCCTCTTCACCGTCCCCATTCTGACCTCGTTCCCCCACTTCCTCTTCTGCGGCCTGTTCGCCCTTGCCCCTTCCCCCTCACGCACCCTCCAGACCGTATTCCTGTTTGCTGCCTGATAGCCCTCACACGCTTCAGCATTAACCTCTTTGTTTCTGCAAACCACTTTGCCTTTAGCCCTCTCCTCAGTCTAATGGAGTACCCACACTGAATCTCCCTCCTCACACTCACAATCCGCAAGATTCCCCCAGACCCCCACCCATGGCTTTGTCTTTCCTGGGTCCCACATTCATCCGCCTGTTATATTCTGTATATAACCCGGGGCTGTACATGTTCTGGGAGTGTTTGATGGGGGAAGTTAGAGGAAGCTTTACTCTGTATCTGACTCCGTGCTGTACCTGTCCTGGGAGTGTTTGACGGAGACAGGGTAGAGGGTGATTGATTCTCCATCTAAACTGTTAGATGTGTTGATTCAGGTGAAATTACCGATCGGTTTGGTCTCTCCGATCATTGCCCTGCTCCCGTACCTGAGGATGGAGCACAAACTGCTGCGGCGAGTCCGGTTCCGCATTCTCCACATGCTCAAACCTCGGCAGAAGGACTGTGAAGGGAGCCCCGTTACCTGGAGGACGGGAACTTAGACCAGTCGGATGAGGGGAAGGTTTGGAAAGATGGGGAGCCAGCCCGACAAACCGCTGAGGAGGATGGTGCCTATCTTGGTCTCCAAGGAGGAACGTATTCCCCAGCGGCGGGGAGGAGTCTTAGTGATAGAGTCATACAGGACAGAAGAGGTACTTCAGCCCATCGAATCTTCATTGACTCATCTCCACGAAATCTACACAATCCAAGTGCCCAGCACTTAGCTCATGACCTGGAAATTTCTGGGCGGGATTCTCGGTTTCTGAGACTAATTGTTGGCGCTGGGACTGAATCGCTGAATGTCTACGGCAGTGAAATTGGCGCCGGTATCACAACAATTCCGGGGCCGTTATTGGGTTGGCAGTGGCGCCACGTGGAACACAAGTGATTCCAATCTAAAATGGTGCCGGATTGGCCGGAATCCGGATTGACACTCAGGAGGCTGACAGGTTGCAGCCCCATTGAAGAACACAATTCCCCACACACACTCATCCCAGCCAGAAGGTGGCAGCATGAGAGCGGATTCCACGTTCACCGACACCGAGCTCGAGGCCCTGCTGGACACAGTAGAGGAGATGCGGTCATCCTGTAGGCAGGGATGGGAAGGAGGCTGCCACCCTATGCCTCACTCCGGGCCAGGAAGCAAGTGGCATTGATGGTGAGCGCCGTAAGTGCAGTGCCGCAAAACAGTGGCAACCTCCTCAGGGCGGCCAGATTATTAGGCAGCATAGTGCTCCTGGCAACAAACCCCGTCCCACACATCCGTAGCCCCGCCCCCTCTACCCACCGGCACTGTGCACGCACTCCGCCCTACACCACATGTCGGCATCCATACAAGCCGCCATGGCGGGGAGCCCTGGATACGATCGCCATCACCTCTCCATCCCCTGTGCTGAATGTGTTAGACTGTTCAAAACTGTGAGCATTTTGTGCCCCCTCCCCCAAGAGAAGACGACGCACATCCATTGCCAGAGGAAAAGGTCCACAGGGGTAGCATCGGGCAAGAGGACCCTTACCGTGGCGGAGCAATGGATCTTGGACCAGGTCGTTGGGCCCGGAGAGAGGGCAGTTGCGAGGGGGACGTCGGCGTTGGGTGACCAAGTGAGACCCCGCTGACCCAGAGGCAGATACTGGAAAAGGGGTTGGCAGCAACCAGCCAGGAACGGCAGGTGGAGCTGGAGGAATCCAACCGCCAGCCGCGGCAGGTGGTGGTTACGATCATGTGTTGCCCCCAGGCCAATACCGCATAGGTGACGTCTCTGGTGGCGGCCTTGGAGGCCTACGTATGAACCACAGGCCTTGATGTGCAGGGCCTGGGCGGACTGTGCGGCGGAGGCAGATGTCAGGGCTGCCCTCTCACAGTCATCAATGTACTAGAGCCAGCTGGAGATTGCAACGTCGCACGAGAGCGTGACCCAGCTACGGCGGGTCATGACAGAGGGCATCGGGCGTATTGCCCAGAACTTAGGAGCAATGAAACTGTTACCGAGGGATGAGAGTGCAGTCACGGGCTGAGATGCGCACACCCAGAGGAATTGGCACAGTCACTTGCTGAGGTTTCAGAGACCCAGAGGGAGGGAGGGAGTCGACGTGGCACAGACCCAATACACCACATGACATAGAAGCAGAGTTTGGCCGCTCGGCCACTCGAGCGTGCTCCACCACTCAGTCATGGTTGATATGTTTCTGATCTCCATTGCCCTGCCTTCTCCCCATAACCCCCGATGCCCTCATTAATCAAGAACCAAACTATCTCTGTTTTAAATACATTCAGTAATTTGCCTGCCAGAGCCTTCTGCGGCACCGAGTTCCACAGATTCACCTCCCTCTGTCTGAAAAAATCCTCCTTATCGCTGTTTTAAAAGACCGTCCTTTTAGTCTGAGATGGTGTCATCTGGTTCTATTTTTCCTTCAAGTGGAAACATCCTTTTCACGTCCACTCTATCCGGGCCACAGGAGGGACGTGTTCTACTCCCTCTGTCCTTGGCTGCGAACATTGAGGCCCTGGTCGGGACGGCAGCGGGCCTCCAGGAATGGCAGCGCCAGTCAGTGGGATGAGCTCCGGACGTAGCCCGGTCCCGAGGAGTAGCTCAGCGGCCATGGGCGATCCCGAGGGAGGACGAGGCGTCGGGGTCAGTGCCAGTGGCACGCGCAGTGATGTGGTCGTGCCGGAACACCACAATGCCTCATGTCGCCCCTCCTGTCCCGAGCACACCTGCTGGGCAGCAGGCACAGAACGTTGCCGCCCCGCCACCTGGAGCACCCGAGAGCCAGCCGGGCCCATCCAGGCGCAGTCGCCGAAGAAGACGGCCGTCAAATGGCACGAATCACAGCAGGTCAACTCCCATGGTGATGTACAGTCCAGAGAACCATCTAGGCGTAGCGTAAGTGTCCGTAGGCCAGGGAGATAGGCACAAGTTAGGTTGTCATGGGTGCATCACACGAATGAAATTAGAGCACTTATTCGTACTCGTAATTATGATGTTGGGGCTATCCCCCAAACATCGTTAAATGAAGGGCAGCACTGGCCGCTGAACCTTGGAGGTACAGATGCTAAAAGAGACAGAGGGGGTGGGAAAGAGGTGGGTGTGTAGAATTACTGGTTAAAGAGAATATTATAGCCTTACTGTGGCTGGACACCTTGGAGGGCTCCTAAAATGGGGCAGTCTGGGTCGAGCTCAGGAACAGGAAGGGATAATAACAATGTTGGGCGTTTATTATAAGCCCCCCAACTGCCAGCGAGAGATGGAGGGGCAGATAGGTAGAGACATTTTGGACAGGCGAAAAAGTAAAAAGGTTGTTGTGGTAGGGATTTTAATGTCCCCACAGTTTACTGGGATTCACAGTGCTTGAGGATTGGATGGAACAGATTTTATAAGATGTATCCAAGAATGCCTTCTTGATGCAATATGTGGACAGTCAAACAAGGGAAGTGGTAGTACTGCACATGGTATTGGGGATATGAACAGGCACAGGTGGTTGAGGATTTGCTGGGGGAACACTTTGGGAGTAGTGACCAGAATTCCGTACGTTTTAGGGTACTTTTGGACAGGGGATGAGGTGCAAAACTGAGGAAAGGCAAATTACGATAACAGTAGACAGGAATTGGGGACGGCTGTTGGGTGGTAGATCAACATCGGACATGTGGGAGTCTGTCAAGTGGCAGTTAGTTAGGATTGAGTATAGTCACGTTCCTGAGAAAACAAACGATAAGTATGGAAATTTTAGGGAGCCTTTGATAATGAGGGATATCGTAAACCTCGTCAGAAAGAAAAAGGAGACTTTAGTACGGTCTGGAACGGTGGGGACAATGGTGATTGTGGTGAATCCCAAAGATTTTTATTCATATGGAACAAGCAAGAGGGTGGCCAACGAAAGGATTGGACCACTTAAGGAGAGTGGAGGGAATCTGCGTGTTGAGCCAGAGCAAACGGGCAAGGAATTAAATTGGCACTTTGCATCACTGGTCACCAAATAAAATGACTTTGTGAAAGATGATTATTCGGAAGGGTGTGTTGATGGCTTGTATCATGTTGACATCAAAAAGGGCGAGGTGTTGGGTGTGTTAAAAGACAATAAGGTAGATCGGTCTTCTGGGCAGGATGGGGTTTACCACAGAATACCAATGGTAAAAAGGGAGGACATTTCAGGTGTCTTAGAACATAGAACGTAGAACAGTACAGCACAGAACAGGCCCTTCGGCCCTCGATGTTGTGCCGAGCAATGATCACCCTACTCAAACCCACGTATCCACCCTATACCCGTAACCCCAACAACCCCCCCTTAACCTTACTTTTTAGGACACTACGGGCAATTTAGCATGGCCAATCCACCTAACCCGCCACATCTTTGTCTTTACTGACATCTTTGTAGCCTCACTGGCTACAGGTGAGGTCCAGAGGAATGCAGAATAGCTATACTGGTACAGCTGTTTAAGAAGGTAACACGATATTCTAGGTAACTATAGGCCAGCTATAGGCCAACTATAGGCCAAGATAATTTATTAGAGAGATTTCTCAGGAACAGGATTTATACCCATTTGGAAAACAAATGGACTCATAAACGATAGACACCATGGTTTTCTGAAGGTGGAGCGGGGGGCGGGGTACTCGTGCCTCACTAACTTTTTGGAAGTTCTTAAGGAGTGGCAAAGATGAAAGGACATGACGAAAGGACTCTGGATGTTGTTTGCATGACTTCAGTAAAGCCTTTGACAGGATTCCTCATGGCAGAATGGTACAAAAGGTGAAGTCGAAAGAGGTATTTTCGACATTTTGAATTATCCCTCTGTGTACCCCTTCATGCAAAGGAGTGTGGAGACCAGGGCGTTTCAAAGTAACTTCATTGCAGTGTTAATGTGAGCTTACTTCTGCCGGTAAAGATGTTAATTATTAGAATAGTTATTTTCTGAATGGAAAATTGGGACTAGTGGTATTCCACAGGGATCAGTTCTGGGGCCTCTGTGTTTGCAGCATACATATGCGATTTGGAGGAAAGTGCACCTGGTCTTATTAGTAAGTTCGCGGCTGACAACACGTTTGGGGGAATGGCATGTCGCCATCTGGGATGGCCACTTGCCATAAGAAACATGGATGTTCGCAAAGCCTAACGGGCAAAACGGACAATGCAAGGTTCAGGCAAGCTCAGAGCCTGAATGTATATTTGAGAGCAAGGAATCCAGACAGCATCGAAACCATCAAGCAATTAGCATTTTGATGTCCCATCTCTGTAAGACAAAAGACTGATACTTGAGTAACCGATACAATCCCAGACATTTCGGCGCCACTACCTTTACTCAGGAAGCCTAAACAACAGGGTCAATGAACGCTTAGGACACGCCCAGCCATTAATGCATCCGCGCCTTTATTGGTACAATCGAATACAGTGATCAAGAACTACCCAATTAATGGGGTCCAAACCGAAGGACCGCCCAAAAGAGCGCGAAACTTTTTTTTTTAAAGTCGCAATTTTCCAAATTGTCACAAATAGGCTTCAAATGAAATTACTGTGAAAAGTCCCTAGTCGCCACATTCCGGCGCCTGTTCGGGGAGGCTGGTACGGGAATCGAACCGTGCTGCTGGCCTGCTTGGTCTGGCTTTCAAAGCCAGCGATTTAGCCCTGTGCTAAACAGCCCCTTGTGCTAAACTCGTCAAGGATAAAGAGAGAGACCGCCTTGCGTTCAATCTCTCTTGGAAATGGCGCTCCGGCAACGTCCACCTCCAAGTGTAGTACCACCAGAAGCAAATTCAAGTTCAACTCCTGCTACCAGACGGATGAGACCAGCTGAGCAGCGGTTACATCTCCAGACCCAGGAGATCCAGATTCGAACAAAGGCAACTGTTCCTCTAACCAAAACCGGGTGCCTCAAGTTAAGTACAGGTTGTCATCGTTGATGGGTGTAGTTTAACTAATAGTGTTTATGTTGCATGATAATTCTGTGTGTAAATAAAGTACCCTTGATCTTGAACTAACCTATTGGTGTTTGACACTTTGATCGATAGCCGGTTCAACCTTGTGATGGTATCATTTGATACCTGGTGACTTTGAGCACTATAATATTGATATCCAAAGAAAGAAGGGCAACCTTATTGATTGCCATATTTATGGCAGGTAAAAAAGGCAACAGGCAGATAGTGACGAGGATTGTCGGAAGATACAACACGACATAGATAGGTTGGAGACTTGGGTAGAGAAATGGAAAGTGAGTTTAATCCGGAACAAAGTGAAGCAATACATTTTGATAGGTCTAACATAGAGGGTAAAAAGACAGTAAATGGTAAAAGTCTTAGGAATGTAGAAGGTGAGGGAGATCTGGGCGTGCAGATCAACACACCTCTGAAGGTGACAACACAAGTGGATAAGGTAGTCAGGGAAGCATTCGGAATGCTGGCCTTCATTGGACGGAGAATCGAATATAAAAAGTGGCAAGTCATGTTACAGTTGCAAAGAACCTTGGTAAGGACGCACTTGGAATACTAGGCACAATTCTGATCGTCACATTACCAGGAGGATGTGGAGGCTTTGGAGAGGGTGCAGAAGAGTTTCCCCAGTGGGCTGCCTGAACTGGAGGGCGTTAGCTATTTGGAGAGTCTGAATAGACTGACTGTTTTCATTAGAAAAATGGAGGTTGAGGGGTGATCTGATAGAGGTCAATAAGATAATGGGAGACATGGATAGAGTAAATGGGAAGGCACTCTTTCCCAGGGTAGAGGGGCAGTTACCAAGAGACATAGGTTGAAGGTACGTGGGAAAAGTTCAGAGGAGATGTGCGATGCAGGTCTTTTACACAGAGGGTTATGAGTGTCTGCAACGTGTTGCCAGGGGAGTTTGTGGAAACAGATACCATTAACAGCGTTCGAAAGAGATCTTGCCAACCACATTGATAGGACGGGTATGGAGAGATACGACACGAAAAATTGCTGAGGGGTTTGGTCAAGGGTGGCATCGTGACAGGCACAGCCTGGGAGGGCCGAAGGGCCTGTTCGTGTGCTGTAGTGTACTGTCTTCGTTGTTCTTTGTACAGAGTTAGGAGCGCGGGAATAAATCTGTTAATATTGTTCCTTTTTGCACTTTAAAGTTTTGTTCATAAAGTTCAACCAGCCTCCGTGCTCTGTCAGAGGGTTAGAGGGATGAACAGTGCTGTGCTGGTGGCAGATGGTGCGCTGGGGGTGGGGGCCTCGGTGAAATGGGCGGAAATATTGTGGGGTTGGCCCAGGGACCCCTGTTCGCCCGGGATCGCCGCTCTCCTTCCCACACCCATCCCACGCCAGCCGGTGTTAGGTGGGACAGTTGGAAAAAACTGGCCAGCTAGCAAGCAGGGATCACTAAGGTGGATGGTGGGAAGTGTAACCGTGGGCCCCTATTCAGACGTTGTTGTACAATCTGGAGCAGTAGAGCTCATCACATAGCGGTGTGTCATCATCCTCCATCCCAGGACCAGACACACTGTTACTGCAAACCAGTGACCGTACCCGGTAGTGAGGCAGGTATGAATCATTGAATGGTTTGCGGAACCGGGGCATGGCGGGATTTCTATGGATGGGCGTGGTAGGCCGGGTCGGCGGTGTGAGGAGCTGGCATGGGATGTCCCAGTCAACGCCCGGTCCTGCTATCTGTGGAACATAGAGGTGATTAGAGTGTTCGTGTCTGCCGGCCCAGGCAAGAAGTTGTTATTTCCCCCTGTGCCTGCCCAGCATCCATGTCCTGCCCATCCATCCCTCCTCCGAACCCTCCTCCATCAGTCGAGCATGGCATTCCCCCTCCTCCTCCAGCCAGTCACCCCTCTACTGCGCAGAGTTGCGGGGGATGAAGCAGCCCACCATAGTGTGGGAGGGGAGGGATTCACATTTTTGTGACATTGGAACCGGTTCTGGAGGAGGGGGCAACATTACAAATCGAACGGTCTGCACCATGGCAGGACTGGAACCAATGTCCTAGGAGGGTTGTTGCTAGCCCTGTTAGAGAGGGTTTATATTAATGAGGCAGGGCGATGGGAACCAATGCGGGACGTCTGGTGGAGTAAAGAGCGGATAGAAACAAAAGTCATTGAGGAGAAAAGCGGATGGCAGAGAAACAGATTGAACTGCTTTATTTCATTGCAAGAGGCCAACGAGCAAGCTAGATAAACTCAGACCATGAATAAATACCTGGGACTGTGATATTACAGCTATTACTGAAACATGGCTAAAGGAGGGGCAGTCTGGCAGCTCATTTTCTGGGGTGCAGATGCTATAGGGAAGATAGAACAGGAGGTAAGAGAGGAGGGGGAATTGCGTTTCTGATTAGGGACAGTATCACGGCAGATCAGAACGGGTATATATGCGAAGGTTCGCCACCGATACTATATGGGTAGGAGTGAAAAATGAGAAGGGTGAGATCACTTCGATAGTACTGTACTCTCGGCCCCGGCATCGAGATAGATCAATCCCTGGACCAGAGGAAATGTAACCCACGAATTTGTGGGAGGCTAGGGAGGAAATTGCCGGCTCCTAGCTGAGATATTTGAATCATCGACAGGCACAGGAGAGGTGCCTGAAGATTGGAGGCTAGCAAATGTTGTGCCCTTGTTGAAGAAGGGATTTAGGGATCAGTTTGTGAACTACAGACCGGTTAGCCTTACTTCTGTAGTGGGTAAATTGTGTGAAGGTATACTGAGGAAAAGGAATTTGGACAGGGAAGGGCTAATTAGGGAAAGTCAGCATGGCTTTATGGGGTTAAAGTCATGTCTCACGAATTTGATTGAGTTTGTTGAAGGGGCAACTAAGAAGGTAGACGAGGGCAGTGACGTCCACGTTGTCCACGAGGGCTGTAGCAAGGCATTTGACAAAGCACCGCATTGTTGGTTGTTGCAAACGAATAAATCTCAGGGAATCCAGGGCGAGGTAGCCAATTGGATAAAAAAAATTGCCATGTCGACAGAAGCCGGTGGTTGTGGAAGGTTGATTTCATACTGGAGGCTTGTGAGCAGCAGTGTGCCTCAGGGATCGGTGCTGGGGCCATTGTTATATATATATATTAATGATTTGGATGAGAAAGTAGGGGGCATGGTTGGTAACTTTGCAGATGGTAATCTTTCCAAGATTGGTAGCATAGTCATAGTGAAGAAGGTTCTATTAGATTACAACAGGATCTTGTCCAATTGTGCCAGTGGGCAGATGGAGTTTAATTTGGATAAATATGAAGTGATGCATTTTGGTAGATTAGATCAGGGCAGGACCCTACACAAGTAATGGTAGGGAATTGTGGAGAGTTACATAACAAGTAGACACGGAATATAGGTTCATAGCTCCTTGAAGGTGGAGTCGCAGGTGGTCAGGGTGGTGAAGAAGGCATGCAGAATGCTAGGTTTCAGTGGTAACAATGCTGAATACAGGAGTGTTGAAGTTGTAAGACTACACATGGGAATACTGGTCACCCTATTATAGGAAGGATAATGCTATACTGGAAAGAGTGCACAGGAGATTTACGAGGATGCTACCAGTACTAAATGGTCTGTGTTATAAGTAGAGGCTGGATAGGCTGGGAATATTTTCCCTGGATCGTAGGAGGCTTGCGGCTGAACCAGTAGAGATCTATAAAATAATGAGGAGCATAGATAAGGTAGATTGTCAACATCTTTTCCCAATGGTAGTGGATTCTGGAACGAGACGGAATAGGTTTAAGGTGAGAGGGGAGAGAAACAAGAAGACCAGAGGGAAGTTTTTTCACACAAGGGGTGGAGAGCATCTAGAATAAGCTGCCAGAGTCAGTGTAGAGGCGGCTACAATTTGTTCCATTAAAAAATAGTAGCTGGTTACATGGGAAGGTGGGTATGTAGGGATATGGGCCAAATGCGGGCAAAAGGGACCAGCTTAGTGATAGAAACTGGGCGGCTAGGACAAGGTGCCGTTTTTCGTGTGGTAAACATATTTGACGCTTTGGCTCTATATAACTCTAGCTCTATCGTGCAGGGATCCCAAAGTGGTCCATACACCTGAACTGTATCTTCAGGATGCATACGAATCGCTTGATCACGCCCTTGGCAGCTGCATGGGCGTCATTGTAACGGATCTCTGCCGTCTGTGGCCTCTGGATAGGCGTGATGAGACACAACCTATAGGCAGAACCCCTGTCGTCCTGGAACCAACTCCTAAACCAGGAATATGCCTGCAATAGGACGGGAATTGGCGAGAGTGCCAGGATGGGACGCGCCATCACGCCATGCACGCTGCCTTGTACCGGGCGCAGACGGAATGAGGCATATCTCATGGTCACACCAGTGCACGTTCATCGAGATGAATCCCTTTCATATACTTTACAGTGCAGAAGGAGGCCATTCGGCCGTCATGTCTGCACTGGCCCTTTGAAAGAGCACTCAATTTAAGCCCACACATTCAACCTATCCCTGGAAGCCAATAACCCTACCCAACATGCTTGGACACTAAGGGTAATTTAGGCTGGCCAATCCCCCTCATCTGAACATCTTTGGAATTTGGGAGGAAAAAGCAGCACCCAGAAGAAACCCACGCAGACACGGGGTGAAAGACAGACAGTGACCCATGCCGTGAATCGAAACTAGCACCCTGGAGTGGTGAAGCGACTGCACTAACCGCTGTGCTACCGTTCTTCCCAAACCTTTTGGTTTGTGAAGACCGGCCTGTAATTGGCCGGCGCTCGTAGGGTAGATGGATCCCGTCGATTACCCCCTGGACAGCGGGCATCTCGGCGATGGCAGCGAACAGCGCTGCCCGACCATCCTGGTGGGCTCGGTGCTCATTGAAGTTGAGTTATTGTACGACCGGTCATCTAGAGCTCTGCGACGTTACAGATCTACCTGCTCACCGGGGCCGCGGGATCCCAGTCAGGTCCCCACTCGGCGCCTGGAAGGGCCCCATGACATAAAGGTTCAGGCTTGACCAGCTCCCGGCGCTGCCGGTACACATGAAGTCTGATGCGGTGCATTTCCCACCTCCTCCTCGGCTGTTGGGCGGCCGGCTCTCCATCCTACCCGGATGGCTCCTGCTGCTCTGCGGCCAGCTTCTGCTCTGCATGGTCCGTCTAGACCAGCTCCTGCTCGTATAGCTTCAGTGCATCCCCCAAAGCTGTGGCATCCAAGATGAAGGCCACCTTCCATCTTGGATTCCTAAGTCCATTTTCTGCACGGGGTGAAAGGCAGACATGTTGATATGGTGCGTACACCCGGCCAAACCAGGTACACCGGGCTACATGTTTGCCCCCGCCTGCACTGCAGCTCCTGTCCTTGCAAATTCCCCCTCCTCCATCCCCCATCTCCGGCCGCTCCCCAGTCGTCCTGCCCTCTGCACCCCTAGCTCTTCCTGTTCCTGGTTACCATGGGGATCTCTGGCCCAGGCCCATCGCTGCTGCCAGGGGCCCAGTTGACGGGCACTCACCCTTCCATGGTAATGATTCGCGGCCTCCATCCAGTGGCATGGTATAGGGGCCCTTGTGGGTTTTGCCATTTGGGCGGTCGTGTGCTGCCCCTCCGGTGGGTGGCTGCCGGATTGGGGCGGAGGGATTGACAGGGTGGAGGCTGGGGTGATGGGGTGCAGGTTCCTGGGTGCGTGCTGGGGTACGGGGTTGGTAGCATCGGGTACCACTATCGCCGGTTCAAACTGCATAGTCACGAGCTGTGGTGGGCGTTCAGTGTTTGCGCCGGAGAATTGCTTCCTTGCAGGATGCTGCAATGGTGTGGCTTGCCAACTGGGCAACCTGGTCCCGGGGGGGGGGGTGCACTGTCTACACGGTCAAATCTCTGTTGAAACTCCGTTGCCCACCCACCCCGTCCGGGCCCTGATCCCTTCCCAAAAAGCTTTACCAATGTCCACCAGCAGCGCTGTCAGTGCCCCTTCCCAAGCCAGCACTCATTGCCCCCTCACCTACCCTGCCAGCCCTGATAGGGCCCCTCAGGCAAAGCGGGCAGGTCGATCGGTCAGTTTTCCAAATTTCCTGATGGCCTTAAGCGGCTGGGAGTGAAATGATTTGTTACACGGCGATGTAAGGCAGTTGGAGCGACCGATAATTGGCTGAGGTGGCTTTCAGCCTCATGATCGAGCTCCTGATTGGCTGAGGGCCTGTCACTCAGCTAGTAGAGCTCCTTTTCGGCTCAGGAGCTGTCCGTCCAACGTGGATCTCTTGATTGGCTGAGGGGCAGTCAGTCAATCTTATTCATTGATTAACTTAAGAATTGATGTAACCGGATATTTCACCACGATCTTGATCTGCTCCCTGAACCTGGACTGAGTGACCACATAAATAAATGTATTTGTGCAGCAATTTAAATCACGCAGCATCAATCCTACTGCTTGAAAGTTATATTGAGGACGGGTGACGTCCTCGCAAATCAATATATAAAAATTTAATAACAGACACGGTCCAGAGGAGAATGAAAGTTCCAGAGATGCTGAAGAGTAAAATCATCGACTTCCTTCTGCTCACCATCTCTGGGTCTTAGCGATTGTTTCCCTGACTCTGAGCCCGCAGCGCCTTCCGGACCCTACTGGTGAGTACAATGTGTCTGACTGTCAGAGCGTTGATCAACAGGATTGAGATGAATGGAATCAATGGGGTTAAAACTTGACAAAACCAGTTAAATGCAACCCATCCGGGGTCAGTGAGATAGCTGCTCTTTGCCTTACAGAGCCAGTGGACATTGCCAATTATCCATCTAGCTTCATTTGTAAAGTACGTTTTTAACAGAGAGCAGGAGACCAGATATTGTCAGAACCTCAGCCGCAATTTTTCCGGTGCAATATTTAGTTTTCAGTTTCTGGCAGCAAATGGCCACAAATCGATCAAAGGAGAAAGTCAGGGTGAACCAGACTGAATAGTCCATGCTGCAGAGAGCAGGACAAGGTTAACACTACACACAGGCGTGAGGTTCAGGAAAGTCCGGGGGAAATAATAATAACTGATCATGTTCAGTATGGGGCGAGTGATAATAAACATCATATCTGCCGTCGCCATGGCCACCAGGTAGCGAGTGGTGCACGTTGAGAGGCCACACTTCCCACGACACAGAACCATAATTCCCAGCAAATTAACTGTTGGTAAGAAAGGTCGAAGAGCCTGTAAATTATTGATCAAACATTTCCGTGCCTGAACCAGGAAAGTAATCCAGCATCAATAAAATGGGCAGTGGGTGTGTTTGGTATGGGTTTTGGGAGAGGCGTGGGCACAGAGATTCATATATCATGGAGGGATGGAGCTAATGTACCCCTAGTGTTTAATACGTGTGAGGGGAAAAATTGTGAATTGCAGCCCTGTCAGCTTGATGGCAGTGGTAGGAAACTGTTCACAATCTAAATACCTTTGGTAGAGGTTACATTTTTTATTCAGTCTGATTTACAGGATTAACCCAGACCGGTCAGGTTTCCCTAACCGGATACAAGCATACCAGCGATTGTCATCCCAGCTCAATTTTTAGACCACACTCCGGATTGGACTGTTCCACGATCTGGATGCCAGATGGAGTTCAACACGTGCCTGGATTATTGGAATCCCCCACAATCAATGCAAAAAATAAAACAAACGCAGGACCTTCCCCGTTCATAATAATGGGACAAATGGATCCTGCCCAGTCTCCAGAACATTGCCAGGACACATCGTTCCCTGGTTCAGTCATTCGTAAGGCATCCTCTCCCAGGAATACTCTATTGCCATGTTCCTCATATCCCAACATTTCACTATTTCCAGAAATACATTCTCTCCCTGTTTGGAAGCAGTCCCTGACAGGTTTTGACAGGAATATTCGCTCTCAGCCATTGGACATTCCCAGGATTCACTTGGCCGGAACAGACTCTCTCCATGTTCGGACCCTTTGTATTCGATGTAAAAGGTGGGATATTTACAAAAAATGTGTTTAGAATGAGGAGAACGGTCCCAGTCTCAACTTGTTGAACTTAACGTTAAGTTCTGCAGATCGTAACATCCTAAT